>NC_090650.1:35340114-35640114 GCF_040937935.1 Hyperolius riggenbachi | reverse complement strand
TTTTGCGAGCGCTGGGGATCCTTCTGTTCTGTCTTGTCTGTCGCGATTGCGCTGTCACCAGCGGCGGTTGATAGCGAATCGCTCTGTCTTGTTTAGATCGCACTAGCCGCTAGCGTTAGCGGCTGTGGATCTTTCTGATCTGTGTTCCTGCTTGGATCACACTTGCTCTGGCGGAAGAGCGGTGGATCCTTTCTGCCTAGTTCCTGTTTTTCGTGTGTCTGTCTTGTCCGCTACGCTTGCTGCAGGCTCGGTGAGGTAACCGTTAAGCAAGCGCTCGCGTCCTCTGTTTCATGTTTGTCTGTTAATGGTTAGTTAGGCGTGCTTGTCTCTATTGTGCTTATCACGTGGAGATCGCGCATAACCGCGTGCACTGTTGCGAATGAGTGCGGTGTTCGTGGTTAGCTAGCGTTGTTATTTTCCGTATCTCCTTATTGTATTTGCTGTGCCTTTGCTACCCTCGTATTCTATTCTGTTCTGCCTTGTGTCACGTCTGGCGATCGCACCTCTCGCGATTGCGTTCCTATTTCGTATCTGCTGTTGTGTGTGCGCGGTCGCGGGGTGGCGACTGGATTGGCGCACACACATACAACCTATCCCTTTGCTCAATCTCATTCGCAATCGCCTCTCTTGCGATTGCGTTCTGCGCTTCGTACAATTCCTGTCTGGCACTTGTGGAGGTACAGAGGATTGGTTCCTCTGCACTCCCCAGCGCCATCTGCCGACAGGAATTTCCCTCTACAGGTGCGTAGCACCTTTTGCTGGGTGCCTGCAAATATACGCTTGTGGAGGATTTCCGCCGTGTCAGCGCACGTGTTGTGCACTGATCACGGGGAAAGTTCCACAATCGTTACAATAAAGTTTCATAACTAAGACGATAATCTTTGGAAAATACAAATACTCCTCAAATAACAAAATATATTGATTTAAAAAAATGATTTGATAAATAATATGGGCGTTTTAGGGATAGGCACTACTAGGGGAGTTTTAAGGTTTAGGCATCACCAGGGGGGGTCTTAGGGTAAAGGTCCGTACACACGCCGGACTGGAGGCAATGACGGGTCCGTCGTCACCTCCCGCTGGGTGGGCGTTCCAACGACAGTCCGGCGTGTGTACGCACTGTCGGCGGACTGATACGGCTGTTTCTTTACGATCCGCCGGGCAGCCGTATCAGTCCGCCGACAGTGCGTACACACGCCGGACTGTCGTTGGAATGCCCACCCAGCGGGAGGTGACGACGGACCCGTCGTTGCCTCCAGTCCGGCGTGTGTACGGACCTTAAGGCAGCCGATGAGGGGGGTCTTAGGATTAGGCACCACCAGGGGGTCTAAGGGTTAGGCACCACCAGGGGGTCTAAGGGTTAGGGATAGGCAGGGGGGTTCTGTTTGAGAACGTTTAGTTGTAGTAAAATATCGGTAATATTAACTCATGTTTTACTACAGTATTTACGAATGTACTTATATTTTTGTTTTTCATTGTTATAAACAATAGTTTCAGGATTTTATTACATGAAGAAATGATAAAAGAAGGTTATACACAATATTATACAATTAGAACTTTTATACATATATTATTGTTTTCAGAGTTATAAACAATAGTTTCAGATTTGTATTACAAGAGAAATGATAAACTATGGTTAATGACAATATCATCACATTTCGGCTACACCACACACCCTTTTTTCCAGGCGCACTTTTTTGTTGTACACAAAAATAGGAGAAAAAGTACTACAAAAAATTATTCAGAGTATTTTTTTGCTTGCTTGTAACTTAGAAGGCATTTTATTGATAAGCTGTGAATATATCAGTAGGAAACTCAGTAGAAAAAGTGAATTGGATCAGGCCTATGCATGTCTTTAATTTTAATTTTCTAATCCAAAAATAATGACATAATCCAGGGCAATCAAAATATTTTGTGTTATGAGAAGTTGGGGTTTTCCCGAAGCAGTCTTCCTCGAACTTTCAGCCGCATGATGGGAGGGGTTATAATTGGCACATCTTACTGTGTATTAAGTATGACATTCCACAACTCTGGCCAACGGTGCAGAACGTCTCCTGGCCTCCTTGTGAGCACAATCGCATTACGTGAGATCCTCCTGCCTCCTGCCTGGGACTCGGAGAAGCAAAGAGAGGTAAGTGCTATGTGCTCTGTTAGAAGGGGAACTATGCAGAGCCAGATCTTGGCAAGTTACATTAGCATTCCTCTGTATGCAAAATTAAAGCAGAGGTTAGTAATAATGTTATCTCTACTCCAGCAAGTAATCGGATTTCTTTATTTTCTCAGCCTGCAAAATGAAAGATAATTGTTGATTGGTTATCTTATTAAAATAAATCTTTGTTTGTTTTCATATCTTTATTATACTCCATATAAGAAAAAAAATATGTACTGTATATATATATTATATATATATTATATTATAAATATGTACTGTATAAATATATATATTATATTATAAATATGTACTGTATAAATATATATATTATATTATAAATATGTACTGTATATATATATATATAATATATATATATATATATATATATATATATATATATATATATATATATATATCACTGCAATTAAAGGGGCACTACCGCGAAAAACTGTAAAATTTAAAATATGTGCAAACATATACAAATAAAAAGTACATTTTTTCCAGAGTAAAATGAGCCATAAATTACTTTTCTCCTATGTTGCTGTCACTTACAGTAGGTAGTAGAAATCTGACAGAAGTGACAGGTTTTGGACTACTCCATCTCTTTATAGGGGATTCTCAGGGATATATTTATTTTCAAAAGCACATAGTGAATGGCAGTTGCTCTGGCCAACTGCCAAAAAACTGTGTAGCGAGCAGAGAAGCTGGCCAGCATCATTGTTTAAATCCTTTTTCGGGAATATCTATATAAAGAATGAAAGCCTTGCTGAAAATCCCATATGAAGAGATGGACTAGTCCAAAACCTGTCACTTCTGTCAGATTTCTACTACCTATTGCAAGTGACAGCAACATAGGAGAAAAGTAATTTATGGCTCATTTTACTCTGGAAAAAAATGTACTTCTTATTTGTATACATTTGCACATATTTTAAATGTTACAGTTTTTCGCTGTAGTGCCCCTTTAAGCCAATTTTTTATTGGGGGTGTAAAGTAGGTATGTGTGGGGGTGGTCAGCTTATCTGTAGGTGACATAAAATGTGTGGGGTCCCCTATGCAGAACGTGTGTTGGAAACTCACCAGAAAGCATTGCTGCCTCTTCTTGCGCCATCCTTGCGCCTCCCTGGCAGTTTCTGCGCTGGCAGTTAGAGCGGAAGCGGAGATCATCTGACGAAGGCCGGTGGGCGGCCGATACTAGTGATGGACGGAGCAGGGTTGTGATGTCACCTCCGGTTCCGAGCGGTGAAACGCCAAATACACCACGGACTTGTTCGTAGAGCGGCAAGGGAGTTTGAAACAGGAGGCTTAAGCGCAGAGTGGACACAGCAATAATATTGCATCTTAATAGGACTGTGTTCCAGACCTGGGCTAAGCGTGGACAACATGGAAGGGGTGGTGAGAGCCCTCAGCGGCAACCCATGCTATCTGCGCTTCTGCACTAATCCTGTGTGCAAACCCTACCTGCATAAAAGATTAAGATCCAAACGGGCTGGTAACATACAGCCATCACACGTGGGAGGTCCTTACTATCTGGAGAGATAAGGAGTACAGTTTGCTGGCTGCGGACTGCTAATTGAGTCTCCCGGGAGCAAAAAGACTGCCATGTGTGTAGGGCATGTGTGTAGTGTGAACTGGAATGAATGACACAGTCGGCTGTGTGACAGCTTAGGTTATTACCACATATCCAGCTCAGTTTTAATGGGTCAAGGGGTTTCATTGTAATAGCAAGTTGTAATAAAGTCAAATATGTTTAGTAGACAATTGTGGATTTTTGGAAGTGTTTAGAGCGCAAGCAGGAAATTTGGGCGCCCGTGGCTTATGGATGATTTGGGAGCAGCCATAGGTGCTAATGCAACTATTGGTTATTGGGCACTGAAAGCAGAAATTTGGGCACCCTATACATTTTTACAGGGCTGGCCTTAGGTTTCACAGCGCCCTGAGCGAAACCTGATTTTTGTGCCTCCCCCCCCCATTCATCCTCTTCCCATGTGCATATACACACACACGCACACACGTATACACACAAACGCACGCACGTATACACACAAACGCACGCATGTATACACACACACAGGCCCATATGCAATTCCCCTTTTCTCCTGAGTTACCTACTAGGACAGTGGCTCCCAACCTTTTTGACGTTGTGACACATCATGCCAAACGCTCAGATCTCCGTGACATGTCACATATGTATAAGAGAAAAAATACTATTAACCACAAATGGATGGAAAGAGTGCATTATCCTGAATATACTTGAAAATGAAGGCTAGAACCTTTCAGGAATATTAATAAAAACAATCAGTGGGACAGTTAGCCCCCCCCCTCCATTTACAACAACAACAACAACAAATAACATTTGTAAAGCGCTTTTCTCCCGTGGGACTCAAAGCGCATAAGCATGGCTCCGACCATCGTGGTACAGGGGAAGAATTTTATAAATCTGGAAATGCCAGGCTAAACAGGTGGCTTTTCAGTCTGGATTTGAATAGCTCCAGGGATGGTGCTGTCTTTACTGGGTGTGGTAGGGAGTTCCAAAGAGTAGGGGCAGCATGACAGAAGGCTCTGTCTCCAGATTTTTTGAGGTGCACTCTGGGAGTGACCAAGTTTATAGAACTTGCTGATCTGAGGTTGTGAGAGGTGTGGTGCAGCTTCAGCAAGTCCTTCATGTATCCAGGGCCCAGATTGTGCAGGGATTTGAATGTCAGCAGTCCAATCTTGAAGAGTATTCTCCATTCTACTGGTAGCCAGTGCAGTGAGCGAAGGATCGGTGTAATGTGACAGTGGCGAGGCTGGTTTGTTAGCAGTCTGGCAGCAGCAGAATGATAACACAGCACTGACCATTTTCATCACACGTTATAGCCGCAGTGCACCCCCCAAAACGCCCTCAGACTCAGTATAGGTAGGTAGCCAGGTATAGGTGCCCCCAGTGTAGGATCTCTTGTGTAGGTGCCCTCAATATAGGTTGCCAAGCGTAGGTGCCTCCAGTATAGGTAGCCAGGTGTTGGAGCCCTCAGTAAAGGTAGCCAGCTATAGGTACCCTCAGTATAGGAAATCAGGTGTAGGTGCCCTCAGTATAGGCAACCAGCTATAGGCGCCCCCTTGGAAGCTGGCGCCCTGAGCGACCGCTCCGGTCGCTCATATCAAAGGCCGACTATGCATTTTTATCGTTTTGAGAACATTATAGTTTTTGAAATTTGTATCATTTCGAAAATTAGTAAGTTATAGTGTTTTTTGTATTTACCGCACTTTTTCTTCCCCAAAACTGGGAGGGGGGCGGGCGCATCTAATAGTGCGAATATACGGTTGTAGCCTGTGCAGTAGAACACGTACTAATCCAGCCGGCAATCAGCTATCCAAGAGCTTGTGGCAGTACTAGTCAAGGAGGGCCGGTATGTGCAGGAGCAAGGCAGCCATCCACCCACAGGCGTAACACATGCTGCAGACCAGCCGGCATCCTGCGCGCTGCTTTCCTCTGCCTCCATCTCCCAGCCACTTTTCAAAACCATGCAGCTCAGTGTGACCTCGTTACAGAGCGCTAAGCACTATGCTTCTCTGCACAGCCCGTACTCACCGGCGACTCTCAAGAGCAGACCTCTTGTAACCAGTCTTGCAACCGGCCATGCTAATGCTGGCTCTGGGACCTCGAGAGGAGACCACCCGCAACAAGTCCCCTGAGTTTAGCGGGGATTCGCACTAAAGTCAAAGATCACGGCAATCCAAGGGCTGGATGTAGCGTCAGCTCCTTCACTCCCCACGGATAGCAGACCAGCCACAGAGGCATAAAGGTAGGCTGCAGCAGCCCCGACTATGTCCCATAACTCACCTGACTGCTCCACATACCCTCTGCTTCTCCATATATATAGCAGAAATGCACCATGCCAGCAGCGCCGGCCCTAGACTTTTTGCCGCCTGAGGCAAATTTTGAAAAAATTATTGCTGCCACCCCCGAGCTGAAGGGGTAGCGGGCAGGACGGGGGTATTGGGCCGAGCGGCGGGGAGGGTGGTCAGACCCCCCCTCCCTCGCCTGGGTCCCCCGTCCTCCGCTCCCCTCCAGCTTTAAATAGATCAGAAGCGCTACTCGTAAGAGGCAGTGGGCGGGGAGGACTCACCTCTTCCTCGCTCGATCCAGCGTGCGCTCCACTGACGTCACTTCCTGCAACGCCGTCCACTTACAATAGCGGCCGGCTCCACGCACCCACCGACGGGCGGATGCCGCCCCTAGAAATGTGCCGCCTGAGGCAAAAGTTTCACCCCGCCTCATGAGCGGGCCGGCCCTGCATGCCAGACACCCCCTGCAAGTCGACCACAAGCATAAATTTAGCTCCTGGCTTCTAGTATCTGACTAGGCCTCACTTTGCAAACTCCTTGCATATACCAGCAAAAGTGAGTGGAAGATAAGAAAGACGACATGACATAACAAGGTGATGGAGTCTGGTCGTTGCTATGGGGACTAATGCTTTGTGCATCCGGAGGGCTTGGGGGTCATGCTGGGTCAGCTGTGCCACACATACCGTTGCCTGCCTGTCCATAACTCTGTTCTAGACTCTTCTGGAGCCTACTTGCTGAACAGCTGCAGAGTTCTCAGCTTTCCTGTTTTGACAGTTTTGGAGGAAAAGGTCCATAAGAAGCCCCTGTTCCATAGACCACCAGGTTTAGTATATTTTTCCCCTGGTTTCTGTCCTCTAAACCTAAGTGCGCCTTATGGTCCGGAGCATGTTATAGCCTGAAAAATCCGGTACAAATTTTTTGTTTTTGAAAATTGTTTTAAGGTTTATCGTTTTTGAAAATTATAAGTCTAGGAAGGGACGATTTAAGGTTAGGCATCAGAAAGGGGGGTTTTAGGGTTAGGCATTAGGAAGGGGGGGTTTAAGGTTAGGCGTCGGAGGGGGGAAGGTCCTTTGTGAGGGTTAGGTTTAGTTGTAGTAAAATATTGTAGTAAATATTTAGTTGTAGTAAAATATTGGTAACATTTTCCAATTCTTTTCTAACGTCATTACCACTGTAAATATTTTTTGTTTTCAATTGGCGACCAATTCACAACAGTAGTTATCGTTTAGTCTAATCTTGGCTTCACCCAGCACCCATTTGTCCTCGCGCCTCTTTCATGCACGTGCTAGAGCTGTAAGATCACTGCGGTCACATGACACAGTAAGCCTGTAGCTCTAGTGGCCAGTTCAGAAGACAAGGAGAGGCAGGATGCTTCCACTGGTACGCTCCAATGCACGTACTGCTTCCAGGCAGCATTGTGGTATGCAAATGGCAGTTTCAATCTAATTGGAACTAGTCTGACTATATAAAACAAGCTCTTAAAGTGAACCAGAGACGAAGCACCCTCATGTATTATACAATATATATCAGTGGGAACATTAGAGAAAACACCTACCCTGCTCTCTGTTTTATTTTTCCTTGCACAGTCAGCTTGCTTGCTATCAGCCCTGATAAAATACCCGACTGAGCATTCAGTCTGGCTTTGCTCAGAAATCATTATAGCTGAGTCATTATAGCAGAGCCAGAAGGGGGCAGGCTTGGGCTTGAAAAGACATCAGAGAAGACAGACTCAGCTATAATGATTCCTGAGCAAAGCCAGACTGAATGTTCAGTCGGAGATTTTATCAGGGCTGATAACAAGCAAGCTGAGCAGTGAAGAATGAAGGTAGGTGTTTTCTCTAATATTCCAACTGATGTATATGGTAAGATACATGAGGGTGCTTCGTCTCTGGTTCACTTTAAGCTCTTGCCTGACACAGAACAACTTTTGAGTGCAAGGGTTAAATCTGAAAGGTCAAAAGTTCCTAAGATTGTGGCTCTGGAACAGTAAATGACTGTCATTCAGCTGAGACAATAAAAATATTAAACCTACTATTTCAACTTTTAAACACAAAAGAAAACTTTGGGATTATAAAAAAAATACATATTTAGGAGTAAGAAGAGATAGACACAATTGTTTGAGTTTATTTTCAGTTCAGGCTTGCTTTAAGGTTTGTTCAGGCCAGTAGATAAATGATCAAAAGCAATATTGAACAAGCAAATTTGGTCAGCGGCTGGGCGCATGCAATAGCATAAAGTTTAATTCAGTAATCATTCTGCACCCTTTGTAATAGCCCAGTGTCTTCCAGGTGAAGTCTGTACTCATTCACCTCCATATGGCAGTCACCGCTGCTTTCTAATAAGGTTATATTTTTAAAAAGTGTAATTTTTTTTTATGCCATAGTTCACATAATAATTCACATAATTTAGAATATATTGCAATCGGCAGTTAACAAACGTCTGTGCAATGTACGTAGCACATTTTTGTATTAGTAATTGTTACCTGGCTGGCTGGTGTGCAATGCTGAGCTCCTGTACAGATCTGATGCAGCTTGGGTAGAGGGTAGACTGAACAGTACTCTGTGAACTGTCAAAACTCCTCTTGCCATCCCATCATCACTCACAGGAAGTAGTCAGGGAGAAACTGGGAGGGGACGGTTGTTAGGGTCAGTTCTAGTTCCTATGGGAACCCAAACGCCCCCCCCCCCCACCTCTCCATTGGCAGCAAATTATCTGTAATCCGCCCCCCTTCCCCCAGTCTTTTGACAACTTTATTGTGCTCACTTGGGCCCCTACAATGTCTATGGATAGACAGTCGCCCATCCCAGCTGGCGTGCTCTTCTATTAGTCCATGCGCTCTCATCTTTATTCTTGCAGTGTTACCTCCTCTTCTCAATGACCAAGCGTTTGTTATTACATAATGACATGCTCCGGGTCATTGAGAAGATGTGGCCAGGGGAGGATGAAGAGCCCACAGACTAATGGAGGAACGTGCTTGCCAGGACAAGTGAATTCCTCTGCTGTCAAAAACCTTTTAGGGTTCCTGGGGAGCACATGTCATGGGGAGACCTAGAAAAGGAGGTGGCAGGGCTCAGAAGCAATGGGGCAATTGTCCAGGTGGCCTCTATGGTAGCAAAGGCCCTGGTCATGTGCAGAGAAGAAACTCCCACTCTGCTGGCAGCTCTGTACTTTCTAGTTCTACACATCTTTGTCATGTGAAAAACTTTTTGTAACGATCAGTGTCAGCACACAGAGAGAATCTGATTATTGGTGATCTGCAGTATCACCAACAATACAGATACAGTATATACCTGAATATTGATGATCTGCAGAATCACCGATAATACAAGTATAGCTAACCTCTGTCTGGACACCTGAAAACGTGTAAGTGTTTGGTGCAACAGTAATGAGTAGAATCACCTGAGGAGCAGGTGACTCTAACCCAGGAGAGTCAGACTCTACTGCAGTCAAAAGGACTCCTAGAGGATGAGTCCCTGACTGGTTTGCAGAGAGGTCCCTCTGAGAGGCAGGGGGTCCCTGCAGATGGACTGAACACCCAGGGGGTGGGTGACAGCCAGGAGGGTCGGCCAGATCGGGTCGGCAACACACGAGCAGATAAGGTACAAAGAAAGAAGGGTGATTCGGTAACCAGGGACAGGCAGGGTTGGCAACAGGTAATCAGATATGCGTAGGTACCGAATCAGAAAGCAGAAGGAGAGTCAGGAAAGCAATAGGTCATAACAGATAACAAACAAGACCTAGTCTTGGGTGGGAGGTCCGTGGTCTCAACACCCTGGAACTAGTCTGAAGTATAAAACAGTATCCCTAGTCTTGGGTGTGAGGTCCGTGGTCTCAACACCCTGGAACTAGTCTGAAGTATAACACAATAATAACACAGTATCCCTAGTCTTGGGTGTGAGGTCCGTGGTCTCAACACCCTGGAACTAGTCTGAAGTATAACACAATAGTAACACAGTATCCCTAGGCTTGGGTGTGAGGTCCGTGGTCTCAACACCCTGGAACTAGTCTGAAGTATAACACAATAGTAACACAGTATCCCTAGTCTTGGGTGTGAGGTCTGTGGTCTCAACACCCTGGAACTAGTCTGAAGTATAACACAATAGTAACACAGTATCCCTAGTCTTGGGTGTGAGGTCTGTGGTCTCAACACCCTGGAACTAGTCTGAAGTATAACACAATAGTAACACAGTAATCTGGCTATGTGTGGATTCCCAGGTCCTCCTGGTTCAACCACACTGAAAGATCTGACTAAGGTCTGAGTGCTAACACATAAGCATTCGCAACGCCAGACAACCAGCAACAGACAGACAAGGGGTATATATAGCAAAGCGCTCCTCAGCGCCGCCCAGTACCCTTCAGCCAATCCCCTGCCACGCTTGGATCAGCTGATCGTCCCGATCAGCTGACCCCTCTCCTATTGGCATAAAGAGACTGTCTTGCAGCGTAGCTCTCCATCTGTGTGCACTACTAGGTTCAGACAAACCAGACGCATGCTGCTGTGGAGAAACCGCCGGTCTGAACGTGGAAACAGCCATCTCACTGTCAGACCGCGCGGCGGTGTCTCCGCAATCCAATACACTTTTCCAGAGAATTTCTCTAAAACAACTGCATTACAACTGTGTGAGTAATGGCAGATTCCCAGATTTATTTAAATCCCTGCTGTAGGCCTATATGTAACTCCTGTTAATAATTATATTTACATGTAAAAAAAAATGTTTGGTTTAAAAGACATTCATGGTAAATGGTTAAAAAGACTTCTCATTTACAGCTTGTTAACACTATTTTTTTACAGCTGTTATTAATTCTTGAAATTGTTAAGTATACATAGTTACATACTATAATGTATCCTATAGATCAGTGTTTCCCAACCAGTGTGCCGCGGCACACTAGTGTGCCGCGGCATGTTGCCCGGTGTGCCGTATAGGTCTGGCCTCTCGCCAGACCTGTACCTACTTTAGGGTGCAGCAGGGGGGAAGTAGCGCTAGAAGGAGGGGCAGTGGAGGCAGCGGTGGGGAGGGGGGAAATATCCCCCCTCCCTCACCTGGGACCCCTCCTTCTGCCTCTCTCCCCCTCCGTTTAGCGGTGGCAAGTGCGGCTCGGCGGCGGGGAGGCATACGGAGAATTACTCACCACTTCCGCGTTCCAAGCGCCGGCAACGTCAAGTCGTCACACATCTCCGCCTTCAATGCCGCCCACTGTTCTTCCTGATTAGCGGAAGCACAGTGGGCGGTATTGAAGGCGGAGATGTGACGACATGACGTTGCCGGCGCTTGGAACGCAGAAGTGGTGAGTAATTCTCCGTATGCCTCCCCGCCGCCGAGCCGCACTTGCCACCGCTAAACGGAGGGGGAGAGAGGCAGAAGGAGGGGTCCCAGGTGAGGGAGGGGGGGGGATATTTCCCCCCTCCCCACCGCTGCCTCCACTGCCCCTCCTTCTAGCGCTGCTTCCCCCCCTCCTGGGCATCTATAATCTATACTGGGGGGAACTGTACTAGCTATACTGGGGGCAACTAAACTAGCTATACTGGGGGCGACGAAACTAGCTATACTGGGGGCAACGAAACTACCTACACTGGGGGCAACTAAACTAGCTATACTGGGGGCAACTATACTAGCTATACTGGGCACTATACTGGGGCACTACCTACCTATACTGGGCACTATGCTAGCTATACTGGGCACTATGCTAGCTATACTGGGCACTATACTAGCTATCTGGGTACTATACTAGCTATACTGGGCACTTTACTGGCTATACTGGGGCACTACCTATCCATACTGGGACTATACTAGCTATACTGGGGCACTATACTAGCTATACTGGGGCACTATACTGGGGTAACTATACTAACCATACTGGGGCAACTAAACTCCCTATACTGGGGCAACTATGCTAGCTATGCAGCCCCCCCCCCCCCCCCCCATAGCACGGCACTGTCCACTAGGTCGCGCAAACACCCGCGCCGCCGCCGCCCCCCGCCGCCGCCGTTCCCCGGAGAAAAATATGGTCAGAAAGTGTTCCCCGGCCTGGAAAAGGTTGGGAACCACTGCTATAGATGATATGCTACACAACATAGCAATCTTCATATATTGGTCATTTCATTATCTTTTTAAACATGGTGGTGGGTTTGATAGTTTAAAGTGGACCCGAACTCTTGCACAGTATAGAAGAAAAACAGAGAAATGCATGCTGTATGTATTTAAAGAGTTTAGCCTGTTTAATTCCCAATCATTTGTGTTTAATCACAAATTGTAATTTGATCTCTCCCCTGTGTCACCTGACTGCCACGGCAGATAAGCTCATCTGAAAGCACAGGATGTTAACAATTGGTCTGCTTCCATGAAAGCAGGAAATAGAAACACTGCAGATTGATTGCAGGCATGGTATCAGCTGTAATAAAGAAATGTTTTTATTTAAGAGTTATTATGCTGTTGCATATGTTTTAGAGCAGAGAGGAAGTTCTGAGTTCCGGTCTGTTTTAAAAAAGCTGCTGCAAGCAGTGTCCTTTGATTATTTTTTTCAAAAAAAGAAACTGTCTCAGACATCTTATAAATTCACTACATTGTGCAGTTTTCTTTTTAAACTGTTCTTAAAGAGACTCTGAAGCCTCACAAAAAAAAACATGTTTTTTCTTTAAAACATTAATGCCCTAACTGAAACGCCCAATCCCCTCCTGAATATTCTATAAATCACCCCAAACTCCCGGGGCAAAAATCCACCACTTTCCTGGTTGTGGATTTTGCTGCCTGGGGGAGGCAGAGTTTTGGGCTGTAACTCTGCCTCCAGTCTCGTCAATCTCCACCGATCTTCACCTCTCCCCGCCCCTCTCAGTGAAAGAAAACTGAGAGGGGCAGGCGGAGGCAGAGATCTGCGCTGATTGACGCGAATAGAGGCAGAACTACAGCCCAAAGCTCTGCCTCTACACGGAATGAGGAGCCCCGCAATTTGCCTCGGTGAGTTTGGGGTGATTTATTGAGTGTTCAGCTGCGGGATGCGGCGTTTCAGTTAGGGCAATGATGTTAAAAAGGTTTTTAAAGGAAAAACATGTTTTGTGCGAGGCTTCAGAGTCTCTTGAAATAGGAGGAGTTAGGAAGGTTTCTCAGACAGTGCAGGGTGTCAGGGAAAGTGCTGTTGTTGAGGTAACCAATATATCTGCTGTATTGATACTGGAAGGCTCTGATTGAGGAATTCAGGAGGGGGGAGAAGCCCTTTACAAATCATGCCTAGCCTGCACTGCTGCACTATCTTTAGAAGTGCTATTAAGCACTTCTTAATCTGTGTTAGTTTAGGGATGGATTTGCACACTTCTCAGCTGTAGTGCAGCTCTGGAAATTCACGCCAAACTGCCCCTATTATGTAGGATTTAAGACATTTCTTATTATCATGCAGAACAGTCCCCCTGCTGGTTAGAACTGTTTTAGAAGAAAAAATCGGTAATGTTTTGATAAATCTGACCCTCTGTTTACAAAAAAAAAAATCAAAAGTTCACATATACTAACTGTCTGGAAGTAACCAGTCCTAATACAATAACCTAGATGGCTGCAGTGACCACCTGCAAATAGTTCCTGGTGTTGCTTCAGACCATATGCATTTCAGTGATTTGATACTCATTTTCCCAGTAGTTTTCCTGATGAGAAACCTCCATGTGGCCTCAGGAAAAACACAGGCCATAGTGCTCTATGGGGCTGCCAGGCACAATACACATGGGTGGCAATAGTGATGCTTCTGCAAATGCTGCAATCTAAAAATTAGTATTGTTGGGGTATTCTAAACCTCTGAGATGGCAATCCTGATAGCCAATACCCAGAACAAGTTAAGCCATGAAAACACCTGATCTAGAGGATGGATCTCTGCACTGAAGGGGATGGAGGTTTTCAGCTGTGGGGCCCCCATAGTTATGCCCCCTTACCCAACTTCTCAGAGGTTTATAATAACACCCAAAACAAATAATTTTTGGATCGCAGCATTTGTTTGGTGGTTCCTTAGTCTTTGCTGAAGTCTTCACTTTGGCGGTTGCATTGTGGTTCCAAAAGCTGGGTGAACACTGAGAAAAAATGCAAAAAGAAATATAGATTAGTTAAAGAGACACTGAAGCGAAAAAAAAAATGATGATATTATGATTTGTATGTGTAGCACAGCTAAGAAATAAAACATTAAGATCAGATACATCAGTGAAATTGTTTCCAGTACAGGAAGAGTTGAGAAACTCCAGTTGTTATCTCTATGCAAACAAGCCATTAAGCTCTCCGACTAAGTTAGTCGTGGAGAGGGCTGTTATCTGACTTTTATTATCTCAACTGTTCCTGGACTATTTACTTTTCCTCTGCTAGAGGAGAGGTCATTACTTCACAGACTGCTCTGAAAGACTCATTTTGAATGCTGCGTGTTGTGTAATCTGCACATATTAGAGAATGATGCAATGTTAGAAAAAACACTATATACCTGAAAATAAAAGTATGAGAATATTTTCTTTGCTGCTAATCTTCTAGTAATTATTCATAGTACACAACCAATTCACTATATCATATTTTTTTTCTCGCTTCAGAGTCTCTTTAAGTGGTGGTTGAGAAGATAAGACACACATGTGAAAGATGCTTTATAAGTGTGTATTTTGTGTGGAAGATCTCTCTTTATACAACACTGTCAGAATTTTCATTAATTAAATGTGAGGCTGTTTGATCAATAATTATTCTGTTCTAAATTAATTAAATAGATTTCTGTCATTTCCTTAAAATGTTTGATGGCATCTCTTGCTTATTTACATCGACATTTACAGTGACATTTTACATTTTATTTAATTACTATATTATTTTATTCTTTACAGTGCATGTTTTTGAATCTCAAGTCAAAAGCATAGCACCAAAAGCAAATAAATGTTTTAAATAGTTACAAAAATATTTTTTTTAAATAGTTACAAAAATATTTTTATTTAAATTGTTACAAAAATAAAAATGTTAAAATCTCCACAAAAATAATTGTGGGCAGACAATAAAGTAGAAAGTTTATCAAAATTGATGCACGCACTGAAGTAGTATGATCACTGATAATGCACAATGAAAATGTGTGCAAAGAGGCCGATACAGCACTATGGAATATAATGGCACTATATAAATAGAATATAATAATAAATAATTATTTTATTGTTGGGAATTAGGTATAATAATATAAGGTTTATTTATATATATATATATATATATATCAGGGATGGTCGTAGTCAGCCAACTTCGCTACACTGGAACTATTCGATCCGTATGCATTTCGTAGACTACGCGTTAAAACACTCAATTACGCGTAGTGTGAAGCGTAGTGTATGTGGACGCTTATGCCCCAAAGCAGAAAAATTAATTCCTCTTTAAATGCCTAAACCGAGAATGCGTTCATTTCCCTTTCCAATGTGCAATTTTGTAAGCATACAATCATACACGGAAAAATAACCGCGAGTAACGCATTTGTAGTTTATACACATGTTAACTACACGTAGTGGGCATAAACTCCATGTAAATCGTAAGCGTAGTTTTGATACTTTGCCTACGAACTACAATGCGTAAATTTGCACTGGCATAGTTTCTGTTCATCCCTGAGATATATATATATATATATATATATATATATATATATATATATATATATATATATATATATATATATATATATATACTAGCTAATGGCTCGGCATTGCCCAGGTATGTATTTGGCTGGTGTTGGCTCCGCGCACTTTTTCTAACCCTAACACACAAATACTCAATTACTCAATGACCTAGTTTATGATATTTGCGCTCTTCGGCATCAGTAATTTGCATTAAAATGAAACAAATCTGATGGCTGTTTGTGGCTCCACCCCTTTTCTAAATTTGAGCCCCGGTGACCCAATGACCAACTGTACCAGGTTTGAGGCTTGTGCAATTAACAGTGCAAGAATGGCAGCAATTAAATACTCCCCTTGAAAATAAATAGGTGAATTTTGATTGGCTTTTGTAGGCTCCACCTACGGTTTTGTTTTATCTTTAAAAAAAAAAAAAAACTATCCCCACTGATTACCTAATTGTATTGTCCCTGAATTAATTCAGGAGCCAGCTATTGCGACTTTTTTATGTACAGTGGTGTGAAAAACTATTTGCCCCCTTCCTGATTTTTTATTCTTTTGCATGTTTGTCACACTGAAATGTTTCTGCTCATCAAAAACTGTTAACTATTAGTCAAAGATAACATAATTGAACACAAAATGCAGTTTTAAATGATGGTTTTTATTATTTAGTGAGAAAAAAACCTCAAAACCTACATGGCCCTGTGTGAAAAAGATATTGCCCCCTGAACCTAATAACTGGTTGGGCCACCCTTAGCAGCAATAACTGCAATCAAGCATTCGCTATAACTTGCAACGAGTCTTTTGTAGCGTTCTGGAGGAATTTTGGCCCACTCATCTTTGCAGAATTGTTGTAATTCAGCTTTATTTGAGGGTTTGGTGTATATATATATATATATATATATATATATATATATAATTTGGTCTTCAGCTATTGCCGGCACCCAAATTACTCGGTGAGCACTGTAGCCATAATTCACATTACAGCTTATGGCGGCACCCAAATCGTGGGCACCCTGTAATGCCCAAATTACCTGTTTCAGCGTTTTTGGTTTTTTGGAAATACAAAAATAAAAAAAACATGTTAGTTTCAATATGGCCTTGTTGCCATGCATATGTTCTAAGCCTTGAGACAGCACAATAAAAATTCAAAGACTCACAATCCTCTTCCATGCATGTCCCAAGGATCTGAAATTGGCATGTGCTAGTTAATTATTGTTTATTTTACGGAGGTTGAAATTAAATGAAAGCAGTGTAATGCATGACAAATGCAGTACATTTGTACACTACAGCAAACATGAATGCATAAAAAGTGTCAATTTGTAATTGCAGGCAGCAGCATGAGGTGTTGTCTATGCCTCTTCTTGCTTACCTAATTTAATGTCCTTGGTTCAGACTTTTATATACACATTTTTAAAGTTGAGACTTTTTGAAATTAACTTTTACATACACATCCTTGAATGCACCCAACCCCACCCCATTCCTCTCAACCATGAGGAGCATGCTAGAATAAATCTGTGACAGTAGTGGGGCCGGTGTGTGCAGCTTACATTTTTCTTAGATTCAGGCTTGGTTAAAGGCTTATGGTGCCCATACACGGTACAATAAAAAATGTTACATTTTCCCGTTTATTCTATCTAAACGATCGAAAACGAATGAAAGTCGAAAATAATATATATTTTTTTTCGATCAAGAAATTTGAACGATTATCCTGTTTTTTCGAGAAAAATCTGATCAGACATGCTGGAATAACTTTGATGATTGTGTGTTGTAATTGTATCATGCGTGTTAAATTGTATGACAAGATCTTTTAGATCCTAATTGTAAGAATTGTTTCAAAGACTGTAATCTTTATTTGCATTGTCTTCATAACAAGATTGAAGTGGAATTAAACCCAGCATTTCTACTTTGCTCTAATAGATTATTTACAGCATATTATATACAACCAGCATTTTTTTACTAGAACTGCATTGAAAGGGTTAACACAGGCTTTAGAAGCTTCCCTGCCTGCAGAGCTGGCAGCTTTGGAACTTTACATAATGTTATCTTGTGTTTAATTGTATCAAGTGAGAAATGTAAACAATGCCTTCTCTCACACTGCTGGGTCCCCTGAACAAAGTCAGACAAGCATACATGCTTTCTGATGCTTTCTGATTATGTTCAGAAGATGAATAAAGAAGTTATAAATAAAATGCAATGTCAGCTCTCGGAGTAAAATAAGTGTACTTTAGGACCGTATAATTTCTAAATAAATACTAATACTTATGTACAAAAGCAAATATGATAACCGTATGGCATATAAAAAGTAGGAAAACATGTTTTTATTGAATATTATGTCAGGGTTTTACACCGCTTTAAAGATTAAATATTGAAGTATGTGTATGATTATTATCATTTTATTATAATTGTATTTCTTTCACTAAAGTAAAGTAAGTTTGTCCTCATCAAGGAGAGTCCACAGGTACAATGCAAATGCAATTTTTGGCATTCTTCCTGTTAGTTAATAGAGCCATTTGTAATCGCTTTGTGGTAAAAATTCCCTCAGCACAAAAAAACCCCAAAAACACTGTGAGGTAAAACACACCTACATAGTTGCTCTGAGGTAATATTAACTTCACAAGAAATAAATTGAACCACTCAGAGGAAAACTACAGCTCAATAGACGCTTTGAGCTAAAGCTGTCGTCTGTGTTAACTATCTGAGGTAAAATACAGCTCGAGCTGAAAAAAAAGAGATTCTAGCTGAAAAAAAAATGTCACGTCCGATCAAATAAACCATTAACTCGAATACTTTATTTTTTATCTCAATATTTTTTCTCAATTTGATATTTTGGCATATTCGATCATTTTCCGCGGATTTTCAGCCTAATCGAATGTTCGTGTATGGTACCTCAAAAACAACTATGCGATTTTGATCTAACGGGATAATCGAATGAATTTATCTAATCAAAAAAAAAATGAAAAAATTGTACCATATATGGGCACCATAATTAGATTTAAAGTCAGGGCTAAAGTTATGAATTGCATAAGAAAACTAACTGTGCTTGGACTTCAAGAAATCAGAATCAGATTTATTTCGCTAAGTGTGACGGATGTCGCACTCAGAATTATTTTTGGTACACATTGGCATTAGACATAGCACATTACATGAAATAAGAAACAGACATAAAGAAAAAAGTAAAAAACACAGACAGTATAGTAACAAGCGTTCCGATGTAGGGGCCTATATATCATTTGGCAGTAGTGCGAGGTGACCGTGACGCTATGCTCCGAGGACATTCTGAGTGGGGATGCTCTAGTTAAGAAGGAGCACAGCTTGGGGGAAGAATGAGTTCCTGTGTCTGGAAGTTTTAGTTGGAATAGCTCTGTAGCGGCAGCCTGAGCGCATGTGGTTGAAGAAGCGACTGCCGGGGTGGCGGGGGTCTTGTGCAATCCTGTTTGCCCTGTTGCTTAGCCTAGATGCATGAAGGAGGTCCAGTGGTGGCAGCGGAGTCCCGATGATTCTTTCCGCTGCTTTGATCACTCTTTGTAATTTGTATTTGTCGCTTGCGGTGGCACCAGCATACCATACGATGATAGAGGAGCAAAGGATAGACTCAATAGTGGCTGTGTAGAAGCTTTTCATCAGCTCTTGGGGCATACCGAACTTCTTCAGCTGTCTCAGGAAGAACAGCCTTTGCTGGGCTTTCGTTTGGCATTTGGTGGTGTTTTCTCCCCACCTCAAATCTTTGGTGAAGGTTGTGCCCAAGAACCGAACGTTGGTTACTCTGGCCACCTCAGTGCCTTCAATGGTAACTGGATTGAGAGGGGGAGGGCACTTCCTGAAGTCCACAATCAGCTCCACAGTCTTTGCAGCGTTAAGGACAAGCCTGTTGCTCTTACACCAGTTGCAGATACGCTCAATCTCGCTACGGTAAGCGCGTTCGTCCTCTCCGTTGATCAGGCCGAGGATAGTGGTGTCATCCGCAAATTTAACGACCTTAACGCAGTCTGAGGTTGAGACGCAGCAGTTCGTGCAGAGCCGGGACAAGATCCTCCAGCACCCAAGGCTGAGACACCAAAGTGCGCCCCTCCATCCCTGGCATCCCAGCCATCACATACTGATTGCTATTAGACTAAGAGGGCCGCAGGGCCCACAACCTCCCCAACACCTTAATATCTAGTTCTCTGGCTTGCAGTCACTGCCATGTATCCCCTTTTCTTATTTCTTTCTGCTTCAAACACAATTAGGAATGACAGCTGAATAAATTCTCCCCCTCCTACACTGCGCCCTGAGGCTGGAGCCTCTCCAGCCTATGCCTCGGCCCGGCCCTGAGTTCGTGTACAGGGAAAACAGGATCGGGGACAGAACACACCCTTGGGGAGCACCAGTGTTAGTGGTTCTCTCCTGGGAGGAGCAGCTGCCGAGTCTTACTAGTTGCTTCCTGTTGGTGAGGAAGTCCTTGATCCACCCGCAGAGAGTGTGGTTGACTCCCAGTTGCGCTAGGATGTCGTACAGGATGTTTGGGCAGATAGTATTAAAGGCGGAGCTGAAGTTCAGGAAGAGGATTCTGGCGTAGGTGTCAGGCCTGTCTAGATGTTCCAGGATGTAGGCCAGGCTGATGTTGATAGCATCCCCTATGGATCTGTTGGCTCTATATGCAAATTGAAGTGGGTCCTGGAGAGCGTCAGTGGCCCCTTTCAGATGGGTGAGGACCAGTTTTTTAAAGATCTTCATGACGGTTGAAGTTAGGGCAACAGGTCAATAGTTGTTGAGGTCAGTGATGCCTGTTTTTTTGGGGACTGTTATGATGATAGACTTTTTGAGGCAGGTGGGAACTATACCCTCCTTCAGTGATTTCTGGAATATGTTGGTGAGGACAGGGGCCAACTGTCTGGCACAGGTTCTTAAACGGGCGGAGGACACCCCGTCTGGGCCAGAGGCCTTCCTGGGGTTCAACTTTTGGAGGTGCCTTAGTACATCAGCCTCAGGCATGGGCTTCCGAATTCCGCGGAAGCTAAAATTCCGAAATTCCGCCGGAATTGTGGTTTCCGCATGGTTCCGCGGAATTCGGAATTTGCAATCCGGAATTCGGAATTCCGGCAAAATCGGAATCGGAATGAATTGACCAATCAGGAGATGCGGAATGAGTTGACCAATCATAATCAGCGGAAAGTTACCGCGCTAAAATAACGGTTTCAACATTTTTTTAATCCAAATTTACAAAATACAAATCAACTTTATTAACAATAGATATTTTAAATGAGCGATTGAGTATTTCCTCCTAAATTTACGGAAATCCGTTTAAAAATTACGGAAGTCCATTTAAAAATACGGAAAGTGCACGTGGCGGAATTCCGCGGAATGTAGCGGAATGTAGCGGAATTCCACCGGAATGTAGCAGAAGCGGAATTTCGGTAGTGGCGGTATGCGGAATTACCGCGGAATCGGAAATTGGCTCTTCCGACCATGCCTGATCAGCCTCCTGGATTGCCACCGGCTCCGATAGGCCCTGGTCCATTCTTGGAGGGGGGGGGGGCTGCGGGAGGAGCACTAGGAGTGACCACCTTGCCCTGATGGTGATAAGGTTGGTGCTCGAACCTGCAATAGAACTCGTTGAGTTTTTCGGCCAGTTCGAGGCTTGGGGGCGCATGTTGAGGTGGCTGTTTAAGATTCGTGGCTGCTCTGAGGCCTTTCCAGACCTCCCGTGAATTGTTGGACCTGAGGCTGAGGCCCAGCTTGTTGGAGTAGTCCCTCTTAGCGGCGCTGAGCTCTCGTTTAAGGGTGTATCTGGCTGCCTTGAATTTCTCAGGAGTGCCAGACTTGTGTGCTGCTTCCTTGATTTTGCGGAGCCGGCGTAGCTTGCCGTTGAACCAGGGCTTGTTGTTAGGGTAGATCTTAAAGGTCTTTTTGGGGATGCACCCCTCCTCACAGAAGCTAATATAGGAGGTGACATTCTCAGTTCTTTGCTCCAGGCAGGGTGCCTCCAGGGCCGCCCAGTCGGTACATTCAAAGCAGGCCTGCAGCTGCAGCTTAGCGTCGTCGGGCCATTTCCTCACAGTCCTGAGGACCGGTTTGGATGTCTCGAGGTGCCTTCTGTAGGATGGTATTAGGTGGATTAGGCAATGGTCAGAGTTGCCTAGGGCAGCCAGTCGAGTGGGTTTGTATGCATCCTTGAGGACAGTGTAGCAATGGTCCAAAGCATTTTGGTTCCTGGTGGGGCAGGTGATGTGTTGCTTGAAGCGAGGCATCTCTTGGCGGAGGTTCGCGCTGTTGAAGTTCCCGCATATGATGAAGAGGGAATGCGGGAGGGACGTCTCTCATGCTGAGATGGTGTCACTGAGAGTACGCAGAGCGCCTTTGGTGTTGGCGTCGGGAGGTATGTATACTCCAACAAGAACGTAGGAGGAGAATTCTCTTGGTGAGTACTGGGGCCTGCAGTTGATGAGTAAGAACTCAACATCCGGAGAGCAGCATTTGCCCAGGATGGTCGTGTTTGAGCACCAAGCGTCCTTGATGTAGAAGCAGATGCCTCCACCTGTTTTATAGCATTAGATGCACTAACAAAGTGGTAAGGGTGCCTAGTACACAGCCTTGCCACCACTTTCCCATTTTGAAAGTTAAAGTTTATTTTTAACCAACGTCATCCAACTCCATTTCTTAAGAACCATTTTACCCAGTGAACTTCACCACACATAATTCACTCCAATGTATTCATTTTTGCTATACTAAAATGTATGCGGGTCCTGGCACTCAATAAATGTTGTCGGAAAGCGAAATACCGTAGGTATACCGTCGGTATATAGCGATTGCAAAAATCGGCATTTGCGGGAAGCGGAATTTGCGTGGAAATCGCAAATTGGCATTTCCGGCCATGTCTATTCCTTACCCCTTTACTGTAGCTATTGTACTTTCAAGGTGCTCACCTCCTTCTTCTAGTCTTTAATGGTTCTGCTTGTGAACCCTTGCTGATCAAATGGTGGCCACCAGTGTGATGTTACCTTTTTTTTCCTTTTTTTAAAAACAATTGATGTTTTTTACAACATTAAGCTTGTAAAAATAGGAGGAGAACAATTGAAAAATACATGAATAAGTTTCTTACCCTTTGTTGCCAGTTTTTAGCACCTCTTCACCGTGTTGGTGCATTCAGTACAGCTGGTTTCCCTTACCAAAAGATCTTTACAAAACTTCTTTTCACACTGCTCACATTCTGGCTGTGAAGGTTTACCTTCAAAATTCTGTCCCTGGCCTACAAATCTGTACACAAGACCTGTCGGATCTACATCTCTGAACTCGTTCACAGACATACACCTGGCCAGCCCCTCCGACTCCTCCCATAACCTGTGCTTGATTGCCCCGCTCATCTCCTAATCCCATGCGAGGACTTCTCAAGAGCTGCCCCAACTCTTCAAGATTTAAGAGGCCGCTGATTCTAAAGCCTTGTCCAAAGAGGTTAGATCGTACTGTGCAACTGTAAAACACTGTAATTTGGGTATGTAGAACATGGCAGAGATGAGATCAAGTAAATAAAGTGTTGATTGGGCTTGTGTGAGGGTGACTAGACCACCAAAAACTCCACACTGACGGAGGGGAATGATGCATATCCTTCTTTTAAAGGGGGTTGTAAGTAACACCCAAAAATAAAAAAAAATGCCTAAAAATAGTTATTGCCCCAAATATATATGTAAACCTAAAAACAGTTAGTGCCCAAATATATATATGTAAACCCCCTTCTTCTAAAATAGGTCCCTATATGTCCCCTAATTTTATTTTAATTTTTGACCTGGTCTTTGTGCTTTTGACGAACTGTGCAGTGCCAACAGAATTGCGAGAAGTTTTTTTTTTTGTTTGTTTGTTTTTTTGCTTCAGTATGTTTACACAGTGATGTAAGAGTGATAGCTAGGTGATGTGTGCTGTGGGACGGACAGTAATTTGTAAAACAAAGCAGTAAATTAATGGCCCATACTCACGGGCTACAAATGTCGCCGCAACACGCGGCGCGCGCGTGTTGCAGCGACAGGTCGCCCGTGAGTATACAGCGCTGCACGGGCGCGCACCCCGAACCGTCGCTCGTCGCTGATGTCGCCGGGCGATTGAACCGCTCAATCGCCTGGCGACAGTCGCCGCCGCAACTCCGCCGGAACTGTCGCTAGTCCGCGTGAGTACGCGGACTAGCGACAGCAACAAGATGAGAAATGTATTGGGCTTCCGGCGGGGGGAGAAGCAACAGCGACAGCTTCCGCCGCATCAGTTGCCAGGTCCCTCCGCCGTGTGTATGCGGAGGGACTTGGCGACGAGCTGTCGGCGGCATGTCGCGCACACGCTCACGTGTGCTGGCGACAGGCCAAAAGGTTGCCTGTGAGTATGGGCCATAACACTGAGCAAGAAAGAAAGAAAGAAAGAAAGAAAGAAAGAAAGAAAGAAAGAAAGAAAGAAAGAAAGAAAGAAAGAAAGAAAGAAAGAAAGAAAGAAAGAAGAAAAGGGGCAGAAGTAATGTCATTTTTGGCATAACAGAGGAACGATAAAAATTTAAACCAGCAGAAATATGCTTTTCTATTCCTAAATCAGTGAACATTAAAATTAATAGAATTGGTAAGCCAAATTAAACATTTTTTATTGGATGATTTATTAATCTTTTCAGTTAATATTGAGTCTCCTCCCACTTTAATGCACGCAAGCTGGTTGCAGGGTCTGCCTGATGTGAATTATTTTAGTGCCTCTAAAGCTACGTTACGTACACACATAAAACAAAGTGCAAAAGTAAATGACCGACAGCATGATGAACCATTTACACGACTTGTATTTTGCACACACCAATCAACTGAATGACCAACTCATTTACATAATGTGCATGCAAGCAAAATGACGGACTCCACAACAACAGTGTATACATATTTATTGTTTGAGCATATGTTTAAAAGTGCATACACACCAAACTACTGATGTCGCCCATTGGGAATCAGAACCTGATATCGTTGGGCGACATCGCTGGGCTCACCTGTACATACGCGTGTCAGCTGTGTAGCTAACGACGTGCTGTATTGCTAAGTGGGGGGAGGGGATGGGAGACAGAGTGGCAAGTAAGTGACATCAAGCTACAGGTGAGGGAGCGGTGCGAACACTAAAGTTGGCTGTCGCTGGAGGTGAGTTGATCCGGTTGGGTGAATTGCTTGTGCGTCACGAGTCGGAGATCGGGTGTCTCTGTACACATGCCAGATTATCAGCTAAGGCGGTTTTTAATGACCACCTCAGCCGACTTGAGTCATATGTGTGTACGGGCCTTAAGTGGTGCACCTGCTAACTTGTGCTAAATTGCGGCTATGGTGGCACCAAGGTGGTAATAGATGCCGGTCTATATATTATAGCCAAGCACTAGGGGGGGGGGGTTCACAGAGGAGGGATGGGGGGTTTGTAATGTTCAGCTATAATATAGACAAGTGCTGGGGGGGGGGGTAATTTAGGAACCAGGTTATTGACAGAACAGCGGGAAAGGAGGTTTATGTAGACATAGATAGGGGAGGGGCTAGTGACAGGAGTAAGTGGGGGAAGTCAGTGTTAGGCACAGGGGTGTTCCTAGGATCCTAAGCGATCAGGAGCACTTTTGGGCATTCCAGACAGAAAATGGGTGTGGCCATGTACCAAAATGTAGGTGTGGTCATGGGTGGAGTCAAATTTACATGAACTTAACAGCAGTCTAAGTAGGCCTGCCCAGCAAAATGTTGGATGAATCTCCCCTCTCAATTAATCCAAAACAAAAATGCAGCATATCACATAAATAGACAGTGTCACATAAACATAACGACGCAGAGTTACCTGGCTTCCGTGCTGGCTGGTCTGGCTTTCTGCTGGGTGGGCTGACCTGCCGCCAGTCCCCCCATAGCATTCCCTTCTAGTGGACCCCCTCCCATGTTCCCACGGGCCTCCCATTGCTGCACCACAACTCCCAGCATGCCCTCTAGAATAACTTCAGCTCCCAGAATGCCCCCATAAAGGCATCACAGCATTTAGCATGGCATCACAGCACCCAATATTCCCACATAGAGGCACCCAGCATACCCCCCATTGCTGTGGTGTCATGCTGGGTGCTGTGGTGTCATGCTGGGTGCTGTGGTGCCTATATGGGGCATGCTGGATGCTGTAATGCTATGCTGAGTGCTGTGGTGCCTCTATGGGACATGCTGGGTGCTGTGTAATGCCATGCTGGGTGCTGTGATGCCTCTATGGGGCGTGATGGGTACTGTGTGATGCCATGTTGGGTACTGTAGTGCCTCTATGGGGCATGCTGGTTACTGTGTGGTGCCATGCTGGGTACTGTGGTGCCTCTATGGGGCATGCTGGATGCTGTAATGCTATGCTGAGTGCTGTGGTGTCTCTATGGGACATGCTAGGTGCTGTGTAATGCCATGCTGGCTGCTGTGTAATGCCATGCTGGGTGCTGTGATGCCTCTATGGGGAGTGATGGGTACTGTGATGCCATGTTGGGTACTGTGGTGCCTCTATAGGGCATGCTTGGTGCTGTGTAATGCCATGCTGGGTGCTGTGGTGCCTCTATGGGGCATGTTGGGTGTTGTGGTGCCTCTATGGGGCATGCTGGGTGCTGTGTAATGCCATGCTGGGTGCTGTGGTGCCTCTATGGGGCATGCTGGGTGCTGTGTAATGCCATGCTGGGTGCTGTGATGCCTCTGTGGGGGATGCTGGGTACTGTATGGTGCCATGCTGGGTGCTGCTGCGGTGGCTTTACTCTGCCTGGGTGACATCCGGGGCACCCCAGAATAGATTCGGGCACGTGCCACTGATCTTTGGGGCTAGCGACGCCCCTGGTTAGGCATAAATAGGAGAGGGTTAGTGTCAGAATAAGGTTATAGGGGGGGTAGTAGAATATCAGTGTAGTTCCCAATATATCTACTAACAGTAATATAATTCTCGTCTGTTGCCTTTATTAGAGGTACGCCATTTCACCTGCCCTTGTTGTACCACTATAAAATAACTCATACTTTTGTTTCCTAGAGCATGGAGGATTCCTCAAACTGCATTCCTCTTCAGCCCCAACTGGAATCTACAAAGCGTGGACCACCAGTTGGAATTTTCGGCACTGGAGACTTTGGACGATCTCTCGGGTATAAGTTACTCCAGTGCGGCTATATCGTCATCTATGGAAGTAGAAACCCCAATGCTTCCGACCTCATCCCGAAAGGAGCCCTTGTTCTAAGCCATGCTGAGGTAGCCAAGAACTGTGACACTATCATTGTCGCCATTCACAGAGAGCATTATACATTTCTGACATCATTTGTAGACATTCTGAAGGGTAAAGTATTAGTAGATGTCAGTAACAATCTAAAGATTAACCAATATCCAGAATCCAACGCTCAGCATCTGGCCAGTCTTCTGCCTGGAGCAAATGTGGTGAAAGCATTCAATACCGTCTCAGCATGGGCTCTGCAATCTGGAGCATTAGATGCAAGCAAACAGGTAAGAGATTCAGGGCCTGATTTACTAAATTTCTGCCGGGCTGGACAACGATGAAGATCCAAAGTAGTGAGAATTGTAATCTAATTAGGATTACGCAACGTTTCGCATACATTTTTGTAATTACGGCCGTATGTAATTACAACTTGAACATTCAATTGATTTTGTGTAATCCATTAATCATTTTGCATAATTTTTGCATAATTTCTTACCGACTGAAGCAGTTACTTGCAAAGCCCCCGTATATGCTATCGTCCTCAAATTTGCTAAATATGAACGATGTTAAAGAGAACCAGAAACAATCTAAAGAAAAGATTTTATACATACCTGGGGCTTCCTCCAGCTCCATACGCTCAGATCGCTCCCACGCCGCCATTACCGCTGCCCGCAGCTATGAGAATTGGCTCCCCGCTCTTCCGTCAGTCGGAGCCAGTCTAGCGTAGGGGAAGTGCGCTCTTTGCATATCTCTGCAACAGCCGCTGGAGAGATACGTAGAGGGCGCACTTCTCCTGCGTAGCCCGGCTCCGATGACGTCAGTGACGGGAGACGGTTCTCGTAGTTGCGGGCAGCGGTGGATTGGTAGTTGGTGGGAACGATCCGAGCGTATGGAGCTGGAGGAAGCCCCAGGTATGTATAAAATCTTTTCTTTAGATTGTCTCTGGTTCCCTTTAAGGATAATAATGGGTACAAGTCGAATTTTTTTTCAAAAAGACTTTGTAGTTTTGGAGAAAATTTAATTTTAAGGATGCAAAGGAAAAATGTTTTTTTAAAGTCAGAAAAATTACAGTTTAAAAAACATTTTTCCTCTGCATTTTTAAAATCAATTTTCTCAAAAACTATGAGGTCTGTTTGAAATGTCTTTTTGTCTTGTTTCCACCATTTCCCTTAACATACAAAGCAATTTTGGTGTCGATAGCATGTATGAGGACATTGCTATTAACCGCTAAAGTCAGCAGGAAATCATGTTAAAATTACTCAAAATTACAAATTACAGTTCCTGACTACGTTTACAAACAAAATGAATTACAATATTTTCTGAAATTTTGCATTATGATTTCGTATTGTAATTGCAAATTACGATGCAAAATTACTATTATGCAAAGTTTGTGCTCATCACTTAACCAAAGTGATCCTCTCAAAATTGTCTACATACATACATACTATACTAATGGATACTTTCCGTCTGGAAAGTTTGGCAGCTTTTTGTTAAAGTTATGTTTGCTTACCCAGGAAGCATTCAGCATTCAGTTAAATACAGCACTTTCTTCTTTGGTGAAAGGTTCTGGCAGCATCCGAGTAGGTGATACCATTATCTTTTGTTTACATTCCTTTGTCAGCTACAATTAGTATACAGCAGCAGCAGTGCAGAAACTGAGCTGCACATATATGTAATGGCATTTTTCAGAGCAGATAAACTACTTTGGGAGCTTGTAATTTGCAAGTGGACAATAATACTTGTGCACAAACGCAAATATGGTAACTGAATGGGTAATAAAAAGCACTAAAACACGTTTTTATTGAATTCTCTGTCAGAGTTTAATCCCGCTTTAAATTAAATTAAAGTGGTATTACACTCAAATGCCATCAATGCAGTCTAAAGTATTAAACACACTGTTTTTCAAGGTACTAGAAAGGTTAAAACTCAAGCTTTGTACCTCATTTAGCTGCTTATTGCCTTTGCAGACCAGCATAATCAGATTGTTTTGGAAGTGAAATAAACTGTAAGCAAGGCAGAAAAATTCCTGCTGTATCCAGGGGGAAGCAGATAACTTTATCTCCTTTATTTGCTCACTGATTACTTAGTTAGGATTCAATCTAATAATTTGTCCTGCAGCCAGCAATGATATCAGTTAGCTTCAGTGAGTTGTAAATATGCAGTCAAATGACATCAGAGCAGACTTATAGTGTTTCATATTCATTTTTGTTAACAGTGTTTAAAGTGACACTGAAGCAAAAAAAAACCCTCATGATATAATGAATTGGTTGTGCAATACAGATAATGAATAGAACATTAATAGCAAAGAAAATAGTGTCTTATTTTTATTTTCAGGTATATAGCTTTTTATTATAACATTGCATCATTCTCTAATAATTGCAGTTTCCACAATACACTCAACATTTTAAATGATTTCACAGAGCAGAGCTAGTGAACTTTTAAACTTTTCTCTGCAGAAAAACAATAAACAAAAAAGAAACAATGAGAGACAGTTGAGATAAGTGCTTCAAAAGACAGTGCTGTCCACAGCGTTATAAAGTCGCAGAGCTCAAAGACGTTCTTTTGCACAGATAAAAACTGAAGTTTCTTAACTCCTCCTGTACTGGAAACAATATAAAACTCATATCTGTGCTTATAATGTTTTATTTCTTAGCTGTACTACACATACAAATCGTTATTTCATACGTTTATTTTCACTTCAGATTCCCTTTAATGCATTAGGGCAAAAAAATCATTTTGAGTGTAGTCCCACTTTAAATCAGACTTTGTAGGTACTACTGTATAGAAAAAGAACAATCCGGATTGGAGCAAGGTGTTTTCTTGTTTCCGCACTCAGAGCCAGCTGTTGATGCATAAGCACCGTCCTCCTCCTCAGCCGTATGTCACAGATGTTATGCAGCAATCATGTCATCCCTTTCCATGGTGGTCCAATAATGGAAGAAATAAATTACATACAAGACCGCACACCACTGTGTAATTCATGCCAACAAATGTTTATTATTTTGTTTGCTTCATGAACACAACATTGTGTGCAATGTAAGGGCCAACTGACAGCACAATATCAGGGATATTTATTACAACGCAAGCAATAGCGTAGCAATAATGAATGCAGAAGAAGTGAGTGCACCAGGGGCCATGGACCTGAGGGGTCCAAATCACGCCCTCCTCCAGTGACTGAATTGGCTCTTAAACAATACCTGTTGTGTGGCTGTCATGCTGATCATCTGCCTCTAATACTTATGGCCATAGACACTGAACAAGCATGCAGCAGATCAGGTACTCTGACTCAGCTGACTCAAGTTTGACTGGATTAGCTGGATGCTTATTCCAGGGTTTTTGACTCAGACAGACACTACTTATGCCAGATCAACATGGCTGCCAGGCAACTGGCATTGTTAACAAGGAAATAAACATGGCAGTCTCCATATACAGTACTGTACCTCTCACCTTGGGTTCCCTTTAATTGGTGCAGTTGTGACAATTATCAGCTCTGCATGTAATTTGAATAGTGTTTATCGATAACAAATCACCCCTTTTCCTCTACCGTATATACTGGCGTATAAGACGACTTTTTAACCCTGAAAAATCATCTGAAAAGTCGGGGGTCGTCTTATACGCCGAGTGTCAGATTGTCAGGTCTGGTCAGGGTGCCGTGTGTCAGGCAGAACTGTAATTACCTTATGCTGCAGTCATCCGGTAATAAGAAAGATAGATCGCATTCTCCGTTTAAAAAATAACTTGTTGTAACAGCTTCTTGCGAGCAGCCACTCGCACGGGAAGCAATGCAGCTTCCGGCGTCACCTGACTTGTGACGTGTGCGCTCCACAATACAACCCGGCAATCTCTTCCGGCGTGAGCCTCATCAGTGGAGCGCACACATCACCAGTCAAGGGACGCAGGAAGCTGCACTGCTACCCATGCGAGCGGCTGCTCGCAAGAAGCTGTTACAACAAGTTATTTTTTAAACTGAGAACGCGATCTATCTTTCTTATTACCGGAAGACTGCAGCATAAGGTAATTACAGTTCTGCCTGATACCCGGCACCCTGACACTCCTACTATGGGGTAGTCTTATACGGCGAGCATACCCCAACCTCTACATTTTAACTGGCAAAGTTGGGGGGTCGTCTTATATGCCCAGTCGCCTTATACGCCAGCATATACTGTACTTATGCCTCTTTTACTGTGGCTGTCTTTAGAAAGCCACTTGTAGGCAACTTGTACCATAGAATTATCATAAAACAGATCAAGGGAATTCTGGAGACTTAAAGTGGACCTGAACTCTTGCACAGGACAGAAGGAAAACATAACAGAAATGCACCCTGTATGTATTTAGAGAGTTTAGCCTGTCTAATTCTCCCTCATTTGTGACTAAGCACAAGTTGTAATTTGATCCCTTAATTTGATCCCTTAGCTGTGCCAGCTGTCTGCCAAGGCAGAGAGCTAATTGGTAAACACAGGATGTTAACAATATGTCTGCTTCCATGAAAGCAGGAAGTAGACACACTGCAGACTTATTGCAGGATTTGTATCAGCTGTAACAAAGAATTTTTTTTTCTTTAAAGGTTATCATGCTTTTGCTTATCTTATAGAGCAAAGAGGAAGTTCTGAGTTCAGATCCACTTTCATCCTCTATAGTTTTAATATAAACATTGCTACTGTACATAAAACCCACACATTTTATCTGCCTATTTGTTCTGGTTATCGCAACATTTTAATGATGTCCCTAAAGTATGGTGCAATATAGTATTTGGAAATAAAGGTGTATTTTTTTTTTTTGTGGGTTTTTTTTTTTTGCACTATTTTCACGTGCACGGGAATGCGAGTGCACGCGCGGGAGCACGCATGCACACAGCGGCAGCAGCACTGTCTGACTTATAAAAACGTTCTGGAGCCATTAAGAGGCTCTAGCAGGACATTTTTATAAGTCAGCTTGTTATTTGGTGGTTAAACAATACCAGTTGCCTGGCAGTCCAGTTCTCCTGGCATCTTTAATGTCTGGGTCACAACCCTGAAACAAGCATGCAATTAATCCAGCCGGACTTGAGTCAGAGCACTTGACCTGCATGCTTGTTCGGGGCCTATGGCTAAATGTACAGTAGAGACACCGGATCAGGGGATAGAAGGGCAACTTGCATTGTTTAAAAGGAAATAAATATGGCAGTCTCCATATCACTCTCACCTCAGGTTCCCTTTAATGTATACTTTGAGGACTGACCTGCTAATACCTGGTACACACCATGCCATTGCCCATCAGATAGACGGCTCAAATCGATGATTTCCGACAGGTCCAATCTGATTTCTGATCGTTTTTCTGATCAGTTTTCTGATCACTTCTATACAAAATCAATAAGAATAACTGCTGGAAATCAGATCAGACCTGTGGGAAATAATCGATTTGACTTGTCTATCTAAAGGGAAATTTCATGGTGTGTACCAGGCGTAAGAGAATTGAAATAGCTTGTTGTTTTTTTAAAGCCACACTCTTTACTCAACAGGTTTTCCTTTGCGGAGATGACTCCAAAGCAAAGGAATCGGTTATGGAGATCACTCGATCCCTAGGACTGACCCCGCTAGACCAAGGAACCCTGCTGGCAGCCAAAGAGATTGAGAACTACCCGCTACAGCTGTTCCCGATATGGAGGCTTCCCTGCTACATCTGCGCTGGACTCACCATATTCTTCTTCCTCTACTGCCTGGTGATCAAAGTCATCGAACCCTCCGTCACGAAGAAGGAAGATAACTCCTACATGATAATGATTAGTATTGCCAATGAAATCTTCCCCATTGTGTCCCTCGTTCTGCTGGCCTTGGTTTATCTTCCAGGGCTACTGGCGGCCATTATCCAGCTCTACCGAGGCACCAAATACAGCCGATTCCCAGACTGGTTGGACAAATGGCTACTGTGCAGGAAACAGCTGGGACTGATAGCCTTGGCTTATGGCTTCCTGCATGCCATCTACACACTGGTGATGCCTATTCGTTACGATTATCGATGGTGGTCAAACTACTACCTGAAGGAACAGGTGATTCCTTTGTTCCCTCAATAAAATACTGAAACCTTAACTTCAGGTTTGCAGGCTGAAATATTAATACAGGTGAAACTCGAAAAATTAGATTATCTTGGAAAATGTCAATTTATTTCTGTAATTCAACTTAAAGCGGACCCAAACCAAACATTTTTTTAATTCAAAATATTTAGTTGCACCACTCTGACACATACAAAGATAAATAAACACTCCTTCAAGCCTATGAGCATTTCAGTGCATGCTTTTCACCCTTCTCTTTTCATAACTAGGGTTATACAGGTGGCAGCCATTACTTATGAGCTTAGTAGGAGGTTTTAGATCATGGATGTGTTTGTCATCAGCTACCCTCCCTCACAGGGGCGTCGTCTATGTGTAATCTCACACAAGCTGAGATCACCTCCCCTGTGACATCATCAGTAGCAGCCTGTGTTCTGTTTTTATCTCCTCCACCAGTCTGCCGGATTCTGTCCCTGCAATATGAAAGGAAGGGAGGGGTTCCTCCAATAAATGTAAAATATTTTATATTTGTCATCATGCAGCTGAAAAAAAGGCTGCTATTTATTATTATAATTTAGAAAATAGATTTTATTTCTGAATTTTTTTTAATTTGGGTCCACTTTAAGTTGACACTAATACCGCATTTCCCCAAAAATAAGACAGTGTCTTATATTAAATTTTGCACCAAAAGATGTGCTAGGGCTTATTTTCAGGGGATGTCTTATATTTCTATGAACACACATGTTCCTGTGCTGTGTGTCCTCCTGCCTTACCCACTGCGCCGCCTCTTGCTCTGCTGGATCCACCTCTTGTGTGCCCCTGTGCCTTCCCACTGCGCCGCCTCTTCCTCTGCTGGATCCACCTCTTGTGTGCCCCTGTGCCTTCCCACTGTGCCGCCTCTTCCTCTGCTGGATCCACCTCTTGTGTGCCCCTGTGCCTTCCCACTGTGCCGCCTCTTCCTCTGCTGGATCCACCTCTTGTGTGCCCCTGTGCCTTCCCACTGTGCCGCCTCTTCCTCTGCTGGATCCACCTCTTGTGTGCCCCTGTGCCTTCCCACTGCGCCGCCTCTTCCTCTGCTGGATCCACCTCTTGTGTGCCCCTGTGCCTTCCTCACTGTGCCGCCTCTTCATCTGCTCGATCCACCTGTTGTGTGCCCCTGTGCCTTCCTCACTGTGCCTCCTCTTCCTCTGCTGGATCCAACTCTCGTGTGCCCCTGTGCCTTCCTCACTGTGCCGCCTCTTCATCTGTTCGATCCACATCTTGTGTGCCCCTGTGCCTTCCCACTGCGCCGCCTTTTCCTCTGCTGGATCCACCTCTTGTGTGCCCCTGTGCCTTCCTCACTGTGCCGCCTCTTTCTCTGCTGGATCCACCTCTTGTGTGCCTCTGTGCCTTCCTCACTGTGCCTCCTCTTCATCTGCTGGATCCACCTCTTGTGTGCCCCTGTGCCTTCCCACTGCGCCGCCTCTTCCTCTGCTGGATCCACCTCTTGTGTGCCCCTGTGCCTTCCCCACTGCATCGCCTCTTCCTCTGCTGGATCCACCTCTTGTGTGCCCCTGTGTCCTCCTTTAGTGTCCTTCTGGTGTACCACTCTGTACCTGTGTCCTATCCCCTGTCCTCCTGTGTCCCCCTATATCCTCTGTGTCCTCTGCTATGTCTTTCACTGTTCCTCATGTCCTTCTGGTATCCCCACGCCAGGGGTGCAGCTAAGGTTTTTGTGGCCCCAAGCGGACTGTAGGAAGTGGCCCTAAATGAGTGTGGCTATCCCGCATAAGTGGGCGTGGCCATGGCATGTGGGTGGAGCTGGAGGGCGGATTGGGGCGAGGCTGTTTGCGGGGGAAAATGGATGTGGGGGTGATTGAGGCGCCCGCAGCGCGCCGCGCCGAAAGATGGATTTGGCCATGACATTGTATGGGCGGAGCTTAACCGTAGCACAGCAAATATAGCCAACTATGACCATTAAATAATAAATGCAGCAACAGTTACCCCAGACACCAGAAAATAAAAACGCAATTTGTGCAACATTTCAGCAGAAAACACGCAATTTGTGCAACATTTCAACAGAAAACAAACTGAATTTGGGCCACATTTCAGCAGAAATCAAACGCAATTTGGGCCACATTTCAACAGAAATGAAACGCAATTTGGGCCACATTTCAGCAGAAATCAAACGCAATTTGGGCACATTTTCAGCAGAAATCAAACGCAATTAGGGCCACATTTCAGCAGAAATCAAACGCAATTTGGGCACATTTTCAGCAGAAATCAAACGAAATTAGGGCACATTTTCAGCAGAAATCAAACACAATTTGGGCACATTTTCAGCAGAAATCAAACGCAATTTGGGCCACATTTCAGCAGAAATCAAACGCAATTTGGGCACATTTTCAGCAGAAATCAGACGCAATTATGGCACATTTTCAGCAGAAATCAAACGCAATTAGGGCCACATTTTCAGCAGAAATCAAACGCAATTAGGGCCACATTTCAGCAGAAATCAAACGCAATTTGGGCACATTTTCAGCAGAAATCAAACGCAATTAGGGCACATTTTCAGCAGAAATCAAATGCAATTAGGGCACAGTTCAGCAGAAATCAAACGCAATTAGGGCACAGTTCAGCAGAAATCAAACGCAATTAGGGCACATTTTCAGCAGATATCAAACGCAATTAGGGCACATTTTCAGCAGAAATCAAACACAATTAGGGAACAGTTCAGCAGAAATCAAACGCAATTAGGGCACAGTTCAGCAGAAATCAAACACAATTAGGGCACAGTTCAGCAGAAATCAAACACAATTAGGGCACAGTTCAGCAGAAATCAAACACAATTAGGGCACAGTTCAGCAGAAATCAAACACAATTAGGGCACAGTTCAGCAGAAATCAAACACAATTAGGGCACAGTTCAGCAGAAATCAAACACAATTAGGGCACATTTTCAGAGCTGCAAAAAGAAAAGAATTTACTCACCTGGCACTGGCAGAAGTCTTCTCTCTCCGTCTCCTCTCCTGGCCGGCTCCTCAGGCGCGCAGTTCCCACGGATCTCCCTCCCTCCTCCAATCTCCCGCGCTGATTGAATCAGGGCTACGGGAAGATGGCCACCCGAAGCCCTGTACTGGAGACAATCTCCAGAGCAGGGCTTCGGCGGCGGCCATCTTCCCGTAGCCCTGCCCTACTCTGCTCTGCCAGCCCCGCGGGGCTGTGGGAAAACAGTGACGTCACGCCGACGTCACTGAGCCGCCAAGGCCCCTACGATCTTGAGGCCCCAAGCGACTGCTTGGTTCGCTTTATGCCTCGCGGCGCCCCTGCCCCACGCTTCCTCTTCTTTCCCCCAGCTCCATGCCACTGTATGCCCCGATGTTCTCCTGCATCCTCTTCTTTCCCCCAGTTCCATGCCGATGTGTCCCTGACCTTCACCCTATGGGAAAGAAGTATGACAACTTGTGTTTCTCCAGGAGAGTGGAGCTGATGGTCTTGCAGCCGGGACCATGGCTCGGTTATTTGGCCAATCACGGCACTTGCTAAGTAGCAGTGAGTGCAGTTTTTGGCCCAATGATGGATCCATGATCAGATGTGCGAGATCATGGGCTTCGGTAATAACACAAGTTGCCATACTTTTTCCCCTTACTGACACTAGGGCCTACATTGGGGGTAGGGCTTATATTTTGAGCATGCTCAAAATTCCTGCTAGGGCTTACTTTCGGGGGATGTCTACATTTCATGTAAAGAGAGTATATGAAATCACAACCCTTTGCAGGTGTTTTGGATGAATTAGCTAATTAGAGTCTGACACTTTGAGCCTGGACTATTGAACATTTTCACAATATTCTAAAGGTCTGAGGTTTTGAGGGTTTCATAAGCTGTAAGCAATAATCATCAAAATTATAACAAATAAATGCTTGAAATATTTTGCTTTGAATGTAATGAGTCTATTTCATACATTAGTCTCACCTTTTAAGTTGAATTACTGAAATAAATGGACTTTTGCACGATATTCTAAATTTTTTGAGTTTCACTTGTATACTGATGAAGGTTTAGGCACAGAAAGGATGAGTAAAAATGGAGTAAATCAAATTGTCCTAGAGCAGCCAATCAGATTTTAGCTGTTGGTGAAACAATGATTTTGAGCGCACATGTGGTTCAAAGGAGCTAAAGTGAACAAAAATAATTAAAAACAGTTTAAAAAAAACCCTCCGACATAATATAGGTAACTGTGAGGCGTCATTCACACCTATAACTGAAAACGCAAGCGTTCTGCATTTTTGTGCGCTTTTTTCTTTTCCCCTCCCAACTCTCCACTGCGTGCTGCGTTTCTGGAAAATCGCTTTTCTAAGAGCGGTTATGTAATTCACTCCATGACGCAAGTCAGGAAGTGAACTCTTTGACCCGGAAAATAATAAATATAATATATATATTCTTACAAACGCTCATGCCATTGCTGCACAAAGCGATTTTGTGAGCGTTTTGCATTTTCCTATACCTTCCATTGAGGCAAAATCGCCTCAAAAATGGTACAGGCATCGCTTTGCTGAGCGGATTGGAAATGAACCGTTTAGCTGTGAACTCTCTCATAGGGAATCATTGCACAGGCGTTTTTATGGCGATTTTGAAAATTGCGTGCGCTTGAAAAAGGGGCAAAAACGCCTTTAGTGTGAACAAGCCCTAACTTTGAATTATGAAAAAAAACACACACACATCTCTCACAAAGCGCACATAGCAGGCATAAATACATTTCGGGTTAGTTCATAGTGCTCAGTTGCTTTGCAGAATAATTCTGCGTTTCAGCTCCTTTATTTTTTTTATTTATTGTGTTTATAAAGTGCCAACATATTACGCCGCTCATCGCTCATACAATCCTATGGGCCTGTTCAGGGTTAGGCGTGGGGGAAGGAATCTTAAGGGTTAGGTGTGTGTGTGTGTGTGTGGGGGGGTCATAAAGGTTACCTGCGGTGGGGTCTAAAGGTTTAGGCATGAGGGGGGTTTTAAGGATTAGGCGTTGGGGTGGTGTTAAAGCGGACCAAAATATAAAAAAAAAAAAAAATTCCCATACCTGGGGCTTCTGCCAGCCCCTTGCAGCCTTCCTGTCCCACAACATTCCTCCATGATCCTCCGTTCTCCCGCCACCAGCTAGTTTCGTTACCCTCGGGCGCCCTGGGCCACGCGTATATTTCATTGCGTTCCTGCTCTTAATAACATTCTGGGCTATTAGCGTAGGATGCTATTGCGGGCAGGAACGCAAAGATAGATACGTATTGCTCAGGGCGCCCAAGCGCAGCATTTGCCGTCGACTTACAATTCAACGGGACGACGGTATCAAAATTAGCTGGCGGTGGGAGAAGGGAGGATCGCGGAGAAACGATGCGGGACAGGAAGGCTGCAAGGGGGTGGCAGAAGCCCCAGGTAAGTGAAACACTTTGTTTTTTTTAATATTCAGTTCCTCTTTAAGGGTTACTCGGGGTGGGTTGTAAGGTTAGTGTTAGGCGCTAAAGAGAAATCGTAACCAAGAATTGAACTTCATCCCAGTCAGTAGCTGAGACCCCCTTTCCCATGAGAAATCTATTCCTTTTCACAAACGGATCATCAGCGGGCTCCGTATGGCTGATATTGTGGTGAAACCCCTCCCACAAGAAACTGTGAGGACCGTGGTACTTCTGGCAGTTTCCTGTCTGTGAACCTCTTTGCATCGTGGGAAATAGCTGTTTACAGCTGTTTCCAACTGCCAAAAAAGCAAGCAGCAGCTACTTCCAGTTACATCACCTGCCAGCAGTAAAAATGTCACCATGTGATAAATGTCAGAATATAAATCAGGGAGAGGAAAGCACAATGGGCAGACACTGACTAAATCATTTATATATAATTATTGTAAAAATGAAGCACTTTTTTTTATTACATTATTTTCACTGGAGTTCCTGTTTAGGAGGGAGGTTTCTCTGTGAGAGTAGGTTAGGTTAGGACATAGTAAAATATCGGTAAAATGACTGATATTCTATTGCCATTACTGTGCGCCCATTTCTACGCGTGCTGCTTTGATAGGTACACTTGAATATGGATGAAAGGCAAGGCATTAGGTGAGCGCGTGTTCAGCTCTGTGTGTGAGGCCCTTTTGGCCACACTGGAATCTTCGAGTAAGACAGGATGCTGCTGTGTTATTGCCATACTTCATTTAAAAATCCCATCTTGTTTACACTGGGCTCAGGGTGCATTAGAAAGAATGAATTAGGAGCTGAGACAATAAACTCGACTCTGTTTCTCGCTGACGGTAAACAAATAGCCTCAAAATATACGTAGAGACATTTCAAGCCGGCTTAACACGATTTATCTTATAGAACAAATATTTAGCGGGCGGGCGCATAGCGACGCTGTGATCTGACATAATCACAGTTTACCGTTAATAACGCTGATAACCAAAATAGCTACTCTGTGTTTGTTTTGCAGATTAAATCCAACAGGACATATCCGTTCGACAGCAGCCACGCCTGGCTGTCTGACTCCTACGTGGCGCTGGGCATCTTGGGTTTCTTCTTCTTCCTGTTACTGGGAATCACCTCACTGCCCTCGGTGAGCAACGCTGTCAACTGGCGGGAGTTCCGCTTCGTACAGGTGGGTTTAAAGAGGACCCGTGAGAGTTATAAATAAAAAAAAAAAGAAAACTACTTACCTCAGGAGGCTTCCCCCGGCCTCCTCCACCGCCAGGCTGTTCCAGCGCTGAGACCCCCAATGCTCACTTGTGCGCAGCCATACTGCACCTACACTGTAGCATGGATCGGGCTCTGCTTTTCCCGCCAAAGCCCAATCAGGTCTGCGCTACGGCGCATGCACAAGATGTTTTGTGGAGGGGATAGCACTGGGATGGACTAGTTGAGGAGGGCAGGAGAATCCTCTGGATGCCTTCCTACTTTCTTGCACACTATTTTGGCATTTTGGCTGAGCAACTGCCGTTCAGTAAGTTCTTTTGAAAATAAATCCCAGAGAATCCTCCATTAGGAGATGGACTAGTCTGTAACCTGTCAGATCTGTCAGCTTTTTAGAACCTATTGTAAGTGGCAGAGATATAGGAAAAAAATGTATGGTGCATTTTACTCTGGGACAAATGTACATTTTATATGTATGTACACACGTCCATTTACAATTGATTTTTTTTTTTATAATTGAGCTTTTATACCTTTTCCCAACCACGTTACAAAAAAAATGATAGTATTTCTTTGCCACCAGTTTACTAAACAAAGTCACTCAGCTGTTGGCGGCTTCCTCTCCATGACCCTCGCTATAAGCTGATTGAGGTTGTATGGCTACAGAGGCGCCAAAAGGATAAAAGTATCTAAAAAGTTTAATACATGAGGAGGCAGTGGTGGACTTACCTCCTCCAAGCAGACACAAAAATTGCCAATGTGTTTGTCAAGTTTATTTACATACTTCGGAGTACATGCAACCCGTTTCGCAGGTTAGATCCTGCTTCATCAGGCAATAACAACAGAGCAATAGCATATGTGGTCAGTAGAAGGGCCAGGCACCTCTGGATTGGCCCTCCTACTGACCACATATGCTATTGCTCCGTTGTTATTGCCTGATGAAGCGGGATCAAACCTGCGAAACGCGTTACATGTCCCCCCGGAATATGTAAATAAACTTGTTGTATTTGACAAACACATTTTTGTGTCTGCTTGGAGGAGGTAGGTTTTAAACTTTTTAGATACTTTTATCCTTTTGGCACCTCTGTACCCACCATACTAAGCTATATCAAGTCCACCCCTGGTAGAGAGGTGTTACCCCCATTTTTCCTCATCTAGGGAGAGCGACTTATTAATCCTGAGTGGGGTCAGGTCTAATCTCCCCACCTGCCTATACAGTGGTTGCCTTTGAGGTAACCCTGCTTTGTGAGTATGGCTTATTACTCTGTCATATTTCATTTCAACTAGCAGTACATACTCCACTATATTTGGCTCTTGGTGTCCCTACTCTGTGTTCTATAAGCTCATTGAGTTTTTTGGGCATTTTTTTTTTTACCTTTCTTGATGCATCAGGCCCATCGACTTCAGTAAACTGGGAACAAAAGGACCCTATTACCAGTTTACGACTGTAACAGGAACAAAAAACAAGTTAAAAACTAGTCAACAGTTGCCAGTCAATGATTCAGATTTCTAATTTTTATTTTTTTAAGTACTCCTGAACTCAGGGAAAATCTATTAAATGAAGCCCATGTTGGTCTAGATTACCTTTTTAAAAGTTTTCTGGCGTTGCTCGTTGTCTTTGCGACCCCCAAGTTCTCCTTCCCCGTAGCTCCCACTCCTCCCAGAAGTCCAATCGAGTGACGCAGTGCTATTCTGAACTGTGCAGGTGCGAGTTTTGAACTTTGCCTGCACGGCGAAAGTATCCACAACAGTTCAAGACGTCCCACCTGTGGGTATAACCAATATCAAATCGGCCAGCCGGTGCACAATGTCATGCAGGTACACCACTCCTGCACAAACCACGAACACTAGTAAAGGAAGACACGGCACTCAGGAGGTGTAGTAGCAAACAAGCTGTATTGGAGCAAACGATCCACTACATGTTTCGGGCAGAGCACACCTGAGGAAGGACTCCGCCCGAAACATGTAGTGTATCGTCAGCTCCAATGCAGCTTGTTTGCTACTACAGCTCCTACGTGCCGTGTCTTCCTTTACTAGGGTTCCTGCACGGCGAAAGAAAGCACTCATGATTGAGCATTTGCATTCTGTGTGGTTGGGTGACTTGAAACTTGCACATGAGCAGTTACGAGTCACGCTCAACCGGCAGGGCGTTCTTCCAGGTTTTCATACATGACGAGAGGATTGTAGTGGCTGGGTAGTGTACTGGTTAAGGGCACCACCTCTCACGTAAGGAACCAGGGTTTGAATCATGGCCAATCCTGAAGCCAGCACCTATTCAGTAAGGAGTTCCTTGGCACGACTCCTTAACATACGAAGGGTGGCCTACTGAGCGTGCCAATAGTGGCTGCAGCTCTCAAGCGCTTTGAGTCTGACTGGAGAGACGTGCTATACAACTGTTAGCATTATTAATATTGGCTATGAAGATGATGGGAAAGGGAGGGGGGAGGTTCCCTGAGGACAACAAGCAGCGCCAGTACACTTCTAAAAAGTCAATCTAGCTCACCATAGGCTTTAGTTATTTTTTTGCCACCAGTTCAGGTGTACTTCAAATCACGCTGAAGCTTCTCTGCTTTCTTTCTTAGCTGCTTGTTTTTGTCCCCACAGTCGAAGCTCGGCTACCTGACCTTGGTGCTCTGCACGGCTCACACGCTCGTCTATGGTGGAAACAGATTCATCTGCTGCACGTTCTATCGGTGGCACCTCCCTCCGGCCTTCGTCCTCTCCCTAATTATCCCCTGTGCAGTGCTGGTTATGAAATTCATCCTCGTCATCCCGTGCATTGATCAAAGGATCACCAAAATCCGGCAAGGATGGGAGCAGAAAGCAAAGGAACCGAGCTGTTAATGACGAGAATAAAATTATTCCACAAACCACTGAGATCTTTCAAGGACACATGACGAGGTGATGCATACAGATGAGCTCCATCGTGTACAGTAGATGAAGAATGGTCCATATTACACATCACTTCGTTCAGTAAGGCACGGGAAAGTGTTGAGACTAGACACAAAGTGCAGCGACTCCCTGGAATCCAATCATAAACTATGTTCTTACTGTAACTGTTGTGATTCAAACTTTATTGGCTGCTATGAACTTTGCACACATTCTTCAATTTTGCTAAAGTACAGTAGAGTTTCGGTTAACCGGCACCGACGGAGATCGGCTGTTGCGGGATAAGTGTGCTTTCTGATTGCTTGAGACTCAATGTTAAAAATAGGCCTAGCTAATACAGTACTGTACCCCATTCTATTTACATGCCATGGACTAAATTTTAAAGAGACTTTGTAACAAAATGTTCAGCCTTACTTCTTCTATCCTATAAGTTCCTATACCTGTTCTAATGTGGTCTGGATTACTGCAGCCTTTTCTAGTTGCACTGTCTCTGTAATATATCTCATCTTCTTTTCATTGTCAAGCTTTGTCGACATAGGTAGGAAGGAGCTGCCTCTGCTGTGACAGGGAGAAGTTATGCACTCAGTCTTTAAAGGGTACATGAGGCAAAACAGAAAGGTTTTATTCACCTGGGGCTTCTTGCAGCCCCTAGCATTCTAACCATTCCAGTGCCGATATTCCACTGCGATTGAGGCCTTCCACTCTGTAAGATCACAACCCTCGCCTGGGTGGCGGTCTTCTGCGCATGCGTGGATGGGCTATGCACATCTCTGAGCGCGAGGGAAAGAGCAATGACGAGAGGCACGTGGCTCGCCTGCACATGTGCAGTAGGTCACTGGTCAGATTTCGAGAAAGACCCATTAACATTGTAGCCAAACTTATATAACAGCAAAGCTGAGGGCAGAGGTTAGTGCTAATAATAGAGGGGGGGGGGGGGGGGATTTAGTGTTAGGTGTGGAGGGGGGGTAGGTCAGGGTTAGGAGTGAAGAGGGGGAAGTTTGTGTTATGGTACCCATACACAATACAATAAAAACATTTGATTTCCCTGTTTTTTTTACCAAAACGATCGAATCAAATAAAAGTTGAAAATATATATTTTTTTGAAGAAAAATGAACAACTATCCCGTTTTTTTCTATATCTGATCAGACATGTTGGAAAAATCATTATATTCGATCTAATGAAATAATCAAACTAAATTATCTAATCAAAAGAACAAAATGAAAAATTGTACTATGTATGGACCCCTTAAGGAAGAGGAGAGGGTAAAGTGTGTTAGGAGTGGAGAGGGGGAGGTTAGTGTTAGGAGTGGAGAGGGGGTGATAGTGTTAGGAGTGGAGAGAAGGGCGATAGTGTTGGGTGTGAAGAGGGGGAGGTTAGTGTTATGAGTGGAGAGGGAGAGGTTAGTGTTAGGAGTGGAGAGGGGGTGATAGTGTTAGGAGTAGAGAGAAGGGCGTCAGTGTTGGGTGTGGAGAGGGGGAGGTTAGTGTTATGAGTGGAGAGGGAGAGGTTAGTGTTAGGAGTGGAGAGGGGGTGATAGTGTTAGGAGTAGAGAGAAGGGCATTAGTGTAGGGTGTGGAGAGGGGGAGGTTAGTGTTGGGAGTGGAAAGGGGCAAGGTTAGTGTTAGAGGTGCAGAGGGGTGAGATCAGTGCTGGGAGTGGAGATGGGAGGCTTGTGTTAGGCAAAAGGAGGGGGGAGGTTAGTCTGGGAATAGGAGAGGGAATAAGAGAAAGGCATTGCTAAAAATCAATATTCAGCGATATCCGGCGCCATAAATGTGATCCAATGAAAACAAATGTACGCCTCATACCCACTTCATAGCAACAGTAAGTCTCGCTAGCCTTCAGGGTAGCTACGCGTCTGTACAGAACTCAGTCACAAACTGTCTGTCATCTGAGGGATTGACTCCCGATCCCTAGCAGGTGACAATCCTTGTATTTATGTATGCACTTTAACCACTTCCTACAAAATGGACGTTTTAACCTTATAATGTCCATGTAACGCCAATGTGCGTGAACGTGGCGGCAGACCCAGGACCGCCTAATGCCAATTGGAGTCAAGTCCTGGGGCTGGGTTTTGTAGGAGATCGCACGCACTGATGCGCATGCATCTCCGCTTGAATGATGGAGCTCCGTCTCCCAGCGGTGATTGCCTCTAGGAGACTGTTAGACGGTGAAACCACCATCTAATAACACTGTACAGCGCTGCATTCTAAAGCAGCGCTGTAATGGGGACTTGGCTGTCACTCGGCTATCCTCTCTGGCAGGCGGCAGCACAAAAGCGATCAGCTCTCATAGGCTAAAGCCTATGACAGCCGATCACTGTCATTGGGTAACACGGGGAGGGAGGGCGGACATAAAAAAAAATAATAATAAAAAATTTGAAATGTATTTAAAAATGTTACTCAAAGAACACATATTGCCAATTACATAAAGTACTAGAATGTTGCACTACAGCTACAAAAAATTTGCCAAAAAATAAATATATTAAAAAAAAATGTCCTGCAGGCATTATCATCACATACACAAGCTCCTCTCTGTAAAGGCCACTCCCTCCCCATGCCTAACCTTAACCAACTCCCTACGCCTAACCTTAAACCCCTGCACCTAATCTTAACTACCCCCTCCCCACGCCTAACCTTAACCAACCACTCCCCAATGCCTATCCTTAACCAACTCCCCACGCCTAACCTTAAACCCCTGCACCTAATCTTAACTACCCCTTCCCCACGCCTAACCTTAACCCCCTATGCCTAATCTTAACTACGCTCTCCCCACGCCTAACGTTAACCCCCTGCACCTAATCCTAACTACCCCCTCCCCACACCTAACCTTAACCCCCTGCGCCTAATCTTAACTACCCGCTCCCCACGCCTAACCTTAACCTGCCATGCCTAACCTTAACCACCTACCCCCGACACCTGACCTTAACCTCTCCCCCATGCCTGACCTTGACCACTAGCCCTTCACGCCTAACCTTAACCACCCACACCTACCCTTATCCACCCCCCACACCTAACCTTAACCACCCATGTCTAATCTTACCCACCCACGCCTAACCTTAACCACCCATGTCTAACCTTACCCACCCACACCTAACCTTAACCCCCCACGCCTAACCTTAACCACGCACCCCCCACACCAAACCTTAACCACCCACCCCTCCACACATAGCCTTCACGCCCCTCCACGCCTATCCTTATCGACCCCCATGCCTAAACTTAACCACCCACCCCCCACACCTAACCTTAACACACACCCTCCCCCCCCCCCCACACACACACACACACCTAACCTTAACCGCCCGTAACTAATGCAAAAAATGCTAATTTTGGGGCGCCGCCATAGGTACCCATTAAAATAGTGGCATTGAAGGGCGAACTGCAAAGGAACTGGCAGCGCTCCTATTAAAGCTGCAAATGAAATGGTTACCAACAAAGGTGTGCAGCGCCTCCTAGAGACTTAAATACCCACCTTGAATTCAAAACAGATGCAAACTATACACTAAACCCTAAAACTAGATAACATTGAATGCAAGCTGATACACATAAATGCAGCTAGCCATAAGAATGTACATTTTTGTACAACGGGAGGAGATGGCAGCGATTGCAAATGCAGGCTGCACCTGAATTGACCAGCTGCATAGATGTGCAGAGCCCACACATGGGCAGATTACACAACTTGCATTCAAAACACTTTCCTCCATTTGTTGCATCTGTTTTGAATGCAAGTTGTGTAATCTGCCCGTGTTTTGGGCTCTGCACATCTATGCAGCTGGTCAACTCGGGTGCAGCCTGCATTTGGAAGCGCTGCCATCTCCTCCTGTTGTACAAAATACTGGCATTGAGTTTTCAGTATATAGCTAAATTGGTACATAAGATTTAAAGCATATTGAAAAATTGTATATTCCTGAATGTATATACTGTATATGTTATCGGGCACCCAAAGTTCCAATTCCGCACCCGCTTGCCGCTACTTGATATTGGTGTGAATGGTGGTGCCCATTTTGTCCACTTGCGGCTAGCGCCCAAATTGTCTGCTTTCCTGTAAAGATACAGCCCTAGTCAGGTACATTTTTGTGTTTTGTAGGTATACAAACATTAATGCACATTTGTAAAACCACTTCATTGTTGCTATAAAGCTTAGGCTGCACACTGTCAGTGCAGGAAACCTCAGCACCTCACACAGCCTGCCGCCGCCAACACTGACCCCTGACACCCCCCCCCCCCCCCTCCCCAACACTGACCCCTGCCTTACTGATGTCGTGTGTAATGGTTTTGCATGTGGTGTAAAAACACTAGAACATTTTTTTGCACTCTGTAAATAAACAATAACATTGATGTACACAATTCATAAAAAATGTGGACATTTAAACACTGCCAGCTGCTGCATGAGTTAGAAAGGGAAATAAATCACTAGTTGTAGGTCTATTGCAATGATTAGAGTTATAAATCCCCAGTTCTGGCAATTTTATATGCATTTTTAGCACATTTTATAGCATATTATTTTAGTTTAATTATGCATGAAAAAAGTTTTGTAAAAATAACAATCGCAATTTTTACTGAATAAAAGAAAGGAAGGAGCCTGCTGTACCAGTTTATAGATCCTCATCTCCTCCTCCTCAATAACCACCAGCCGCTTGCACCTTTGCCCCTCCTCCTTTCAGTCTCAAGCCATGCTTTCTGATAGGCTATGATAGCCAGTAGGAGGTGTGGCTTCAGCTAACTGTGCAATCACATTCCTTCTGCATGGCCATGTGAGTAGTAGTTCAAACGGAGAGTAGTTCAAACTGATTGGGAGTGAGTAGGCATTTTTAGACCTTTGATGACACTACCATGCTTTGATACAACATTGAAAATACAATTATTTTTTTACTTTTAGCCTATTTAAAGTGTACCCGAGGCGGCGCACAGGGGTGAGTCACCCGGGAACCCCCCTGCACCGCGCTGTCACTCCCTGAAGCTGCTTGCCAGCAATCTATGAGGGAGAGGCTCTCCTGCAAAACTCCCACTCTGGCATTAGGAACGCCCCTTCCCCTGCACTGATTGGGCAGCTCTGTCTCTCCCCCTCCTCTCCCCCGCTGTTCCCCCGCCTCCCTGCTCTGTGTTCTGTGTTGAGACGCACAGAGTCAGAGGTGCAGTGTTGTGACTCCAGGGCTTACGGTCACGTTTGTTGGTTTCTTTTACCAAAAGTCATCGTCTAAAGTTTCAAACATAATGGCCTCAATTCTGGTAGCTATGTGAGGTAAATATTTTTTTGTAGGTAAAATACCTCATGAGGTATTTTCCTCTTTTTTTAGCAATTCTTAAAGATTTTTCTCCATTTCCGAACATGAGGTAAAACATGAGGCAAAACATGAGGTAAATGCATAAAGTGAGGTAAAACATCAGGTATTTCAGCGGTAAGCATGCAGTAAGTAAATAATAATCTTTGTCTTCCATAAGTTAGGATAGTCTTTGGAAGATGTTTTTTTTTTTTTTTTTTTTTTTTTTGAGGGGGGAGGTGTATTTGACGTAGCAACCTATGAAAAGTATATTTATAGGCATCCCCTATTTAAAAAAATCCAGTAAATATTTGGAGTTTTGTTTATACCATTCTTTTCTACTACACAGCCTCAGCCACAGCTCCTTTCGTGCCTTGACATTGTAGCAAGGGCTTATGGGAGCTCAGTCTGGGCAGGAGGACGATGAGGTTACTACTAGCCATTGATTTCAGAGGCAGAGGGGAGGTGGGAGGAGGAGAGGTGATTGAATTTACACACAGGCAAGCTGATAACATCTCCAGTCCTCTGCCTGTGACAATTTGACAAACAGAACATGGCTGCCCTCATTGCATCACAGGAATAAATACGCATAAACTTTTGAAGCTGTGTGCAGCTAGATTTGCTGTGTAAACTATCTAAACTTTAGATAAGATATATAGACAAGTTACTTGTTATAGTTAGTTTTTCATCTCGGATCCGCTTTAAAAAAAAGCATCCTAGAGATCCTGCGTCTCTCATAAATAAAGATGGGTAGGGGTTACAACCATAATGCGTAATACTGCATGGGATAATGTTGCAACAATTTGAGAACATTTCCTGAATCCTGATATATATATGCAACCCATTTAGAGATTTCACCATCTACAATACACAGTATCAATAAAAGACACAAAATACTGGAAGGGACAAGGCCAAAGGCCAGTATGGGAGGGCTATGATCCTTGATCCCTCTGGAAGCACCATATTAACAACAAACATAACTTTGTGTCAGAAATCACTGTAGGTGCTTAGGAACACTTCCAGAAACTACTGTCTGTGTACACAGTTCATCCTTGCAACATAAATGCAATTTAAAACTCTACTTTGCAACAAAGAAACCATACATAAGCATGATTCAGAGATACATCTGCCTCGGAGCTCATTTAAGATGAATGGAGATGAAGTGGAAACTTGCCCTGTGGTCTGCCAAATCAAATTTTGAATCTATTTTTTTTAGGAAATCTGGGCTACAGTGGAGAATAACCATTCAACTTGCTAAAAGCACATATCTTAAAGCCCCTATCCAGATGGGCTGCAAATTTGGGAAGGTATTATGCTGTTTTACATATGGAGGTTTTGGCGCAACATGTGCTGCCATCAAGACAACATTTTCAGGGAACGTCTCACTTACTACAGTAGGACAATGCCAAACCGCATACTGCATGTATTACAACAGCATAAACATAGCTCATACTAGTAAGAATCCAGGGGCCATATGCAATTTGAGGTGGTGATGAGAAGCTTGCAGCTTGCGAGTTTCTGATCACCTGACCTCACTCTGGATTACTGTATTAATTATCACAGTATCTTGTTTAAGTTTGCTTTAAAGGGAACTTTAACTGAGAGGGATATGGATGTTTCCTTTTAAACAATACCAGTTGCCTGACTCTCCTGCTGATGTCTTTAGCTGCAGTAGTGGCTGAATCACACACCTGAAACAAGCTTGCAGCTAATCCAGTCTGACTTCAGTCAGAGCGCCTGATCTGCATGCTTGTTGAGGGGCTGTGGCTAAAAGTATTAGAGACACGGGATCAGCAGGAGAGTCAGGCAACTGGTATTCTTTTAAAAGGAAAAATCCATATCCTTCTCAGCTCAAGTTCCCTTTAAAGTGAACCAGAGACGAAGCACCCTCATGTATTTTACCATATAGATCAGTGGGGACATTAGAGAAAACACCTATCCTGCTGTCTGTTTCATTCTGCACTACACAGCTTGTTTCTTATCAGCCCTGATAAAATCCCCGACTGAGCATTCAGTCTGGCTTTGCTATAATGACTCAGCTATAATGATTCCTGAGCAGAGCCAGCAGGGGGCAGGCTTGAACTTGAAAAGACATGAGAGAACACAGACTGAGCTATAAATATTCTTGAGCAAAACCAGACTGAATGCTAAGTCAGGGATTTTATCAGGGCTGATTAGAAGCAAGCTGTGCAGTGCAGAATGAAACAGAAAGCAAGGTAGGTGTTTTCTCTAATGTTCCCACTGATACATATGGTAAAATACACAAGGGTGCTTCGTCTCTGGTTCCCTTTAAAGAGGAATTGATTGAATCCCATCAGTAGCTGATGCCCCCTTTCCTGTGAGAAATCATTACCTTTTCTTAAATAGATTATCGGGGGATCTGTATGGCTGATATTGGGATGTAGCCCCTCCCACAGCTTGATGTCAGGGCCATCACCCTGAGAGTTTGCTGTCTGTGAACCTTGTTGCATTGTGGGAAATAACAGCTGTTTCTGACTGCCAAGCAACCAGTATCTCCCTCTGTACACAAAACTCTCAGAAATAAACATTCTGCACACATCACCTGACAGGACTTAAAGGGACACTGAAGCGGAAAAAAAAAATATGATATTATGATTTGTATGTGTAGTACAGCTAAGAAATAAAACATAAAGATCAGATACATCAGTCTAATTGTTTCCAGTACAGGAAGAGTTAAGAAACTCCAGTTGTTATCTCTATGCAAACAAGTCATTAATTCTCTGACTAAAGGTAGCCATACACTGGTCGATTTGCCATCAGATTCGACCAACTGACAGATCCCTATCTGATCGAATCTGATCAGAGAGGGATCGTATGGCTACCTTTACTGCAAACAGATTGTGAACCGATTTCAGCCTGAAACCGTTCACAATCTGTTGTGGTGGTGCTGCCGCCGCTCCCCCCGCCCGCATGCCCGCATACATTACCTGCTCCGCCGGCGCGACTCCAGTCCCCAGGTCACCGCTGCTCCGTCTCCGCTCTGGTCTCCGGCCCCGGCATGCTTTACTTCTTCCTGCCCGGCAGGAAGTTTAAACAGTAGAGCGCCCTCTACTGTTTAAACTTCCTGCCGGGCAGGAGGAACTGAAGCATGCCGGAGACCAGCGCAGACACGGAGCAGCGGTGACCGGGCGTAGACATGCCGGCGGAGCAGGTAATGTATGCAGCTCTATTGCGTCGGTCGTCAGGAACTCGAACGCCGCTAGCGACGCGCTCCCTACCCGCGGGCGATCGACGCTAATTTTCCGCACGGACTTTTATTATCTCAACTGTAAGTGAACTGTTTACTTTTTCTCTGCTAGAGGAGAGGTCATTAGTTCACAGACTGCTCTGAAAGAATCATTTTGAATGCTGAGTGTTGTGTAATCTGCACATATTATAGAATGATGCAATGTTAGAAAAAACACTATATACCTGAAAATAAAAGTATGAGAATATTTTCTTTGCTGCTAATCTTCTAGTAATTATTCATAGTACACAACCAATTCACTATATCATTTTTTTTTTCGCTTCAGTGTCTCTTTAAGATGTCAACCTGTGCGACAAATTTAAAAAATGTAAATCAGGGAGAGGAAAGATTTTACAATGGGAAAACACTGACTAAATAATCTAGAAATGAACATTGCAAAAAAAAAAAAATTCATGCATTGTGTTATTTTCGCAACAGTTCCTCTTTGAGTTCCCAGCCCCCACTTTTATTATAGCAATCATAGATTCTGTCAGTGGCGTAACTCTGGAGTTTTGGGCCCCAGTGGGAGTTTTACATGGGGGCCCAAGCGCTCTATTGATGTAGCCCCAAATCCTACCAAGGACATAGAGGTGTAACAAGGAAACAGCTATTTGTTGAATTACTATTATTCAATGCACATATAGAGGTGTTCATTACCAGTATAGCACCAATGCAAAGCTAATAAGGTGGATGAAGGCGGGTCCCCAGCAGGCCCCTCTGGTCCAGGGGCTCTGGTGCGGTCGCAACCTCTGCATCCCCTATTGCTACGCTACTGGATTCTGTTTAGAAGATTGAGAAATATCCAATTAAAAGTCCAAATCCAAAGCTGATGTAGAGAGTCTGATGGTGTGATTATATGGCAGAGAAGCATATGCATCGCAGGTATCCGACCGCACATCACCAGCTGACCAACGGACATCTGTAGGCAGCCATGGGTAAAGGAGCACTCCTAGATGCACATGGAGAACTGGCAGGGCCGTTTCCTGGGCGGGGCGACCACCCTGAGCGCAGACCGGCAAGTAGAAGAAGGGGGGTTGCAGGTAGAAGGACGCAACGTCTAGGCGCTAGGGAGCTGGTGACGTGCGGTGCAGCCAAATGCCTGCGTCCGACGTCAAGTCATCTTCACGTTACCACCGCATGATGACACCTGGCATCCTATAGCGGTACTGCAGGCTTTCAGTGCTAAGCACCCATAGAGGAGTCGGCTTCCCATGGCTCTATTTGCCTGTGTGTTCTCCTGGTCCCTCTTTCCTCCTGAATTAGCCACGGGGAGGGTCGCAATTTTTACACTTTCACCCTGGGTGTAGTTTAGCCTAGAAATTGTCCCAAGAACTGGTGATGCAGCAGATCAAGTCGTGCAAGGCTCAATCCAGAAATGTATGCAAACAGATCCTTCGACGGCGTGTGGAGCACATAGAAAGCACAACATGCCAAGACAACTAATCCTTCATCGCAGTGCTACTCAAGTCAACATGCAGACAAGCGGTTCAGCAACGTGTATAATTTGCAAATGATTCAAAAGCTTTTAAGTATAGGCTACAGCACAGAGATGGGCTTGCGGTCTCAACACAAGGCAAGTTCACAGAGGTCAGCTGTGTGCTCTAAATACGAATGTGCTGACGCTAGTTGCTGACAGTGACATATTTAGTGCCCCATTCACAACAATCTGCAACCTCCCCTTGCCCACAAACACACAGGATGTGGAGAGGGCACTAGATGACTGGGGTAGCATCAGCCAAGGTTTACACTACGGGGGACACTGGAAAACTACAAGACATCCCAGGTGCACTTCAAAAGCTGGAAATATACTGCGCCTTGCACTGCAGACTGCCTGATACAGAATTTCTTTAAAAAAAAAAAAAACAGTGGATGCTATACTGTGCCTTTGCCTGGATGGCCTGTGCTCAGAAACAACCCTTATTTAAATGTATTGCTGTTCTGGTGACTTGCTGGCCAAAATACTAGAGTGAGGATATTTGGACTTCTATCGCACTGCATAAATATGCTGCAGATATGAGTGTAGCAAGGTACAAAGCAATGTGTGTACAGCAGCATCTAACATGTTTTGCCATTTCTTGGCTTCCTCAGGAACTGTGGCTAACAGCATTACATAACGGGATCAGTGAATAATGGCGCACAGCGCCTATGCATAAAAATGGCGCCGCATTAAAAAGATACGCTTATCGCTATTTATCGTTAGTACTGCATAATAATGGTGCACTGGGAAAAAAAGAAGAAAAAACGGCACACACTAACGTTATTTATCAATAGTGGCACGCACTAACGTTATTTATCAATAGCGGCACACACTAACGTTATTTATCAATAGCGCCCTACATAAGCCAAACTGCAGACGTTATTTAACTGCAAAACGGTGAATGGATTTAATGCAACACTGTCAAGGTTGGGGTTAGGCACCACTGGGGAGGGGTCTTAGGGTTAGGCACCACCAGGGGGGTCTTAGGGTTAGTCACCACCAAGGGGGTGGTTAGGGTTAGGTATAGGGAGGGTTCTGTGTGAGAGTAGGGTTAGGTATAGTTACAGTACAATATACACCCCCAGGGGGGTGGTTAGGGTTAGGCACCACCAGGGGGGTGGTAAGGGTTAGGCACCACCAGGGGGGTGGTAAGGGTTAGGCACCACCAGGGGGGTGGTAAGGGTTAGGCACCACCAGGGGGGTGGTAAGGGTTAGGCACCACCAGGGGGGTCTTAGGGTTAGGCACCACCAGGGGGGTCTTAGGGTTAGGCACCACCAGGGGGGTCTTAGGGTTAGGCACCACCAGGGGGTTTAGGGGTTAGGGATAGGTACAGAGAGGGTTCTGTGTGTTAACGCTAAATAACAATAAGGCTTTAACGCTAAATAACAATAAGGCTTTAACGTTAAATAGCGATAAGCGGCAAACGGATTAGCGGCAATACTGTGCGCCATTATTCACAGGCGCCATTTTCAGATGGATGCTACATAACTTGGAAAGGTACCATAAGACCGTCTTTACATTTTACTGTGTTGCGTTGAGTTGCGTCACATCAAGTCACGTGGCATCCCATATGCCAAAATGGACGCAACGCGAGGCAACTCAACACAACGCATTAAATGAACACTATGAATACTCCAGTGTTCTAAAATAACAATGTACAAATAATTTGTCTAAGTAGCTGTGTAAACATTGTCCTACTTTTCTGCATATCAGAGGCAAAAGCTGTAATTCATTGTGTGTAGCTCTATTGGAACAAATCATTCACAAAAAGGGTGTCTGCCTCAATGCACAGCCAATGTTGTTTTTTGCATATCAGACTATAGATTATTTTTCTCTGAAAGCAAAAAAAAGTATGAAAAGGCTCGGGTGTCAGGTTTCACACACAATTACAAATGTTTATAACACAATACATTTCCTGTGCTCTCCTGCAGACAGCGCAATCAGAGACACAGCTGCAGTTCAGCTACTGACAGGGTTCTCACACACATGGTTAACAGATGTAGTGTGAGGGAATCCCCCCTCCCCTCATGGTTCATTGGGCCATCAGATTTGGGGTCAGTGAAGAATGAAAGGAATTTGATACAGTAAACAAAAGAGATAAGCAAGTTAAATATATGCATCACTGCTTAGCAACACTTCAGGAACTCTCTGAATCCCAAGTTTAAAAAAATGTTAATCAATAGTGTTCCTTTAAGTGTAAATAGGACCTTAATGCCAAATGATCAACACAGATTTTGGCAATCAAGACTTTTTAGCACAGCTTAGTTTTAACCCATCAGCAGCTTAAAAGGAGCTATCTCCTTTGAGACAAGTGTGCTGCTTTTGACCTCAGCTGGCAGAACTGGTTGTGCTGTAAATTCTTGGAATGCTTTGATGTCTCTCTACTAACAGAAAATATCCAAACTGAAAGCAGACGTCCTCTATTATTGTCTCACACTGCCCCTAGTGACAAGTGGCCATAAATACACGCTACAGCAGTACTAATTAGTAGCAAGGAAATGTAACACATAAGAAATAAAAAAAATGTGCTAAAATAAATTGGCCTGGAGCACTTGCAAGCTTCTAAATAAATTGGTTGCTAAAGGATTAAGGTGATCTGAAACTCCATATTAACAGATAAAAAATATTTAGCTTACCTATCCTGATGTTTTTAGTGTTCACCGTCAGATTTAGGAGAAAAGTGATATGAAAAAAAGAAACTGATATTTCTGCTGGTTTCCATCCTTATTGTTTCTCTGAGATGCCAAAAGTGACATCACTTCTGCCCTTCTCTTTTTTTTAGCTCTATGTTTATTTTCCCTTCCTACTGCCATAGTTTACTCTCCCTCCCACAGCAACCATCACCTGGACAACAGCCTTGCATCGCTGTGTAAACTCTTCAAAGGGAGAAGGGGTGGGTGATTAAATGACCTTCTGGTCATAGTGTCCATATGTTATCCAAAATAGGAAACTTTCTGAAAAAAAAAATCATTGGGGGACAAATTGGGAATTATTTCATACAAAAGGTGGGTTGACATATTTTCAGGGCAATAACTTTTTGGGCAATTTTTTATTTTTGTCATGTTACAAGAGTTTATGTGCTAAACTCGAATGTCTGGAGCCCAGACCTGTCCGCCACTGAAAAAATGTGGACCATTGTAAAAAAAAAAAAAAAAAAGACAAAGGGAGCCTCGAACAATATTTCATTTTCAGAATTACATGTCTCTTAATTTCCCAAAGAGATGAAGACCAAGACAGAGGTAAATATTTCACTATCCCAATTGTTTTTGTTTCAAAAACTTTTATTAAGATTTTGCATTAAGAAATAGGCTAAATCGCCTGAATTCCCACACAGGGTTACAACTATTATCAACACCCCATTTGTTTTAAAGGGACCCTAAACACAAGACAAAAATGCCAAACTAAACTTACCTGGAGCTTACTCCAGCCCCCCAATGCTCCAATTTTTTTCAGTGGCGGACAGGTCTGGGCTCCAGACATTCCCGTTTAGCACACAAACTCTTATGGGGGTTGTTACATCCAAAAATAAAAAATTGCCAAAATAGTTATTGCCCTAAAAATATGTCAACCCACGCTTTTTTATGAAATAATTCCCTATTTGTCCCCCAAAGTTTCCTATTTTGGATAACATATGGACACTATGACCAGAAGGTAATTTAATCACCCACCCCTCCTCCCTTTGAAGAGTTTACACAGCAATGTGATTTTTTGCCATTTGCATTGTTTTCTTTGTTCTGTGTTTAGTTTACATGACACAGAAAGCTTTGCATCCTTTTTTTTATGTACATTTTAATCAGCATCCCAACTTTTTTGAAATGGGGGTTTTAAGCAGCTTTTCACAATAGTGGCTATGTGCCCAGTAAATTTCTGTTTGCCAGTAATCTATTAATCCTCCTCTTCACACATTGCCATACAGAGTGCAGATGTTTCCCCAAGACTCCTTTGGGGACCAGTCAATGGAGCAACCATTGTCAGATCTGCATTGTCAGCCCAGGATGGGGAGCCTCCCGCTTGCCAAAGGTGATTTCCTAACAGCATGTTATTTTTAATTCTCTCAAAATGACTTGAATATTAAAATCATTATCCTTTATTTATAAAGCACCAGCTTGTTATTCAGAACTATACAGTAGATAAGGGGAGCAAATTTCAAACTTGAGATAAAAACATCACAACGTGACATGAGAGAGACGTGACGAGAGAGAGAGGAAATCTGCCAAAAAGAGCTTACAGTCGAATGCTAGTCACGCACAATTCCCTTGCGATCATTCAGTGACACTGTAGTTCTACTGAAAGCATTACATATACAGAACTCTTAAATTAAAAGAAATTTTAAGTGAGCTAAAAGAAGTTGGAATTAACTTGCCTGGGGCCTCTTCCAGCCCCCACAGCCTTGGTGTACCACAAGGCTCCATTCTAGGATCTCTTCTCTTTTACATTTATACTCTTGGCCTGGGACAATTAATATGCTCTTTTGGTTTCCAATATCACCTGTCTCTGATGACACTCAAATCTATCTCTCAGCTCCTAACCTCTCTGCATTATCTCAAGTCCCTGACTGTCTGTCTTCTGCTTCTGCATCCGTTCCCTCAAACTTAAAGGGAAGGTTTAAGCAAAATAAAAAAATGAGTTTCACTTACCTGGGGCTTCTACCAGCCCCATGCAGCCATCCTGTGCCCTCGTAGTCACTCACTGCTGCTCCAGTCCCCCGCTGGCAGCTTGCCGACCTCGGAGGTCGGGGGGGGGGGGGGCGCATTGCGTACGTTTTTACGCATTCCCGCTAGTGCAGGAACATTAACACATACATTTTTACGCGTTACTGGTTTAATGCGTACATTTTTACGCATTGAACCAGTAATGCGTAAAAATGTATGCGTTAATGTTCCTGCACTAGCGGGAATGCGTAAAAACATACGCAATGCGCCCCCCGACCTCCGAGGTCGGCAAGCTGCCAGCGGGGGACTGGAGCAGCAGTGAGTGACTACAAGGGCACAGGATGGCTGCATGGGGCTGGTAGAAGCCCCAGGTAAGTGAAACTCATTTTTTTATTTTGCTTGGACATTCCCTTTAACATGAACAAAACAGAAATTGTGATATTTCCTCCTCTTTCTTTGCTCCCCCACCTATAGTAACAATGAACATTGAAAATACCCCAATAACCTCAACTCCTAAAGCTCGCTGTCTGGGGGTAACTCTAGACTTTGAGCTTTCATTTAAACGTAAGTACTATTCTCCTCCAGGGAGAGCGCACTGCACATGCTCAGACTGGCCTCAGCTGGCGGAAATTACGGGACCCGGTACAGAAGACGGAGAAGACTGAGGAGGGCGGGAGGGATCCGTGCGGATGGGGCTGGAGAAAACCCCAAGTATGTATAAAATGTTGAATATAATTTGTCTCTGGTTTCCGATAACAACCTCCTGTTAATTCCATCTCAAATATACTGTATCTCCAGAATTCATCCCTTCCTTACACAAGAGGCTACTACAGACAACAAGCTTAAAGCAGACCTGTACTCAGAACTTCCTCTCTGCTCTAAAAGATTAGCACCAGCATAATAACCTTTACAGAAAAAACTTTTGTTGGTACAGCTTATAGTGCTCCTTCAGAATTGTTGCAGTGCAGTTACTTGCAGGTTTGCTGGAAGAACAGGAGAACAGAAAGGGTTAACTTCCTGTGTTTACATATTAGCTCTCAACTCGGCAGACAGCTGGGAGCTCAAATTACACTAGCTCATTACTTGGTGAGAAGGGAGAATTAGACAGGTTGTTCTCTATAAATGCACACAAGGTGGATTCCTTCTCTCCTGTGCAAGAGTCCGGGTCAGCTTTAAAATTTGCTATAGCTAGAAGCTCACTGACTCATCTGCTACACCCTTTGTCCACTCCCCCAGTGTCTCAACCCCACCACCCTAGATTGTAAGCCCATAAGGGCAGGGATCTCCCCCTTTTGGTTACTGTTTCTGTGCAATTTATCAAATGAACATCTACCAGTATTGGTGTTGTTATTCAAGCTACACATCTGTATATATGGGTTCTTGTGTCACTGGTTGTCCTGATTATTTTACAGTATGGTGCACTGCTCATCATGTATCTATGCTCCCCATTGTTATATGTTTTGCACGTTGTAAAGTGTGCTCTATAAAGTAACAATAACAGCCCTCCAGCTGAGTATGAGAGGAATCGCCGCCGGGAGACTTAGGCGCAGGATATAGCCGTTATGGCTGATCCTGCTACTACACAAGTCCTGACGGCGTTAATTACTATTCCCCCTCCAGGTCCATGTGAATAGTGGGGAATGATGTCATTCGGCTGTCATCCGATTTGATTATAATTATCAAATCGGATGGTCAATCGCATGCCAAGTCGCCTGATGTATGACCTCCTTAGAGTGCAAGGCAGGTAGTTAATTAGTAAAGCAAGTCAACAGTCTCTGCCATGACACTGCATGTCACTTCTATCTGCCGGCAATATGATGATTCCTTAGCCATTGTCTTCTCGGTCACAGACAGTTGGCTTGGGCGATATCTTGTAGGACTCATCTGTAAACACACAAACCATTTGCTGTATCCAGGTCAATACACTCAGGATGACAAAGGTAGCTGTATCTTGAAGATGGAGTCTTTGTTTTAAGCTGTGGATTCAACATACAGTGTCAGATGTCACATTGAGACAGCATGGGAGGCTTGGTGACCCTACATCTAGCGATTTGGCTGTTTGATTGACCATTTGATTTAATCATTTTATCAAATCGAGAATCGAGGTTGTTCCAGTATGCCCAATCAATGGAAAGTTCAGTGATGAGCAGGAACTACGCCAGTGCGAATTTACGCATCGTAGGTGACGTTTCAAAACTACGCTTACGAATTTACGCGTAGCGAAGTACAGCTACGCATAGCTTACGCCCACTATGTGTAGTTAACAAGTGTATTGCGTAGTGAACTACGAAGGCGTTACTCACGTCTAATTTTCCGCAGGCGGTTGTATGTTTACAAATTTACGCATTGGAAAGGGGAATGTACGCATAGTCGTTTGCTTCGGTAGTCCGTGTGTACACACCTTAAGAGTCTAAGGACAGTGACAAAGGGAAGGATTTAAAGTTTAGAATATTTTATACTTGGGGATTTGGCCTGTGTTCAGGGGCGGAGTTTATGGTGCCAGAATGCCTGTGCCTATTGGGCCTCTGAGCTGTAAATCCAGCCCTGGCTGTAACCCACTATGAATCGCTGCTCTCGTGTTTCATCGCGATTTTTAAGCGCTGTACAGTAAACTGTACAGTGCTTCCAATTAGCGTTTTTATTTCTTTAAATAAATTTTATTATACTTACCAGTTGTCCCGATCCTGGCTTCTGTCCGTAGCCTCACCCACAAAGCAAGAGGTCATAGGTCCTTTTCTAGGACCAATCAGAGAAGCCTCTTCTGCTAAGAGGTGGGGCTATGGACAGAAGGAGGATATCGGGACACCCGGTAAGTATAAATAACTTTATTCAAATTTAAAAATGCTCGTTCCCTCCAAATTGCTGCACAATCGCTTTTCAAATCGATTTTGCAGCGCTGCTATACACAGCATTGAGAGCTCAAAATGCTGCATGTCCTGTGATTAAACCTAATTGCAATCGCACTAGTGGGCTCAGTCCCATTTAGATACATTGGAAAAGCGTTCTTGGGTATCGCTGGCGATTGTCGGCGCTCCCAAAAACACCCTAGTAGGTCCCAGCCCTTACGCTGAGAATACACGGGTCGATTCTGAGCCATTAACCACTTGAGGACCTAGGGCTTTCTACCCCTTAAGGACCGGCCACTTTTTTTCCATTCAGACCACTGCAGCTTTCACGGTTTATTGCTCGCTCATACAACCTACCACCTAAATGAATTTTGGCTCCTTTTCTTGTCACTAATAAAGCTTTCTTTTAGTGCTATTTGATTGCTCCTGCGATTTTTACTTTTTATTATATTCAGCAAAAAAGACATGAATTTTGGCAAAAAAATGATTTTTTTAACTTTCTGTGCTGACAGTTTTCAAATAAAGTAAAATTTCTGTATACATGCAGCGCGAAAAATGTGGACAAACATGTTTTTGATTAAAAAAAACCCATTCAGTGTATATTTATTGGTTTGGGTAAAAGTTATAGCGTTTACAAACTATGGTGCAAAAAGTGAATTTTCCCATTTTCAAGCATCTCTGACTTTTCTGACCCTCTGTCATGTTTCATGAGGGGCTAGAATTCCAGGATAGTATAAATACCCCCCAAATGACCCCATTTTGGAAAGAAGACATCCCAAAGTATTCACTGAGAGGCATAGTGAGTTCATAGAAGATATTATTTTTTGTCACAAGTAAGCGGAAAATGACACTTTGTGAAAAAAAAAAAAAAAAAAAAAGTTTCCATTTCTTCTAACTTGCGACAAAAAAAAATGAAATCTGCCACGGACTCACCATGCTCCTCTCTGAATACCTTGAAGTGTCTACTTTCCAAAATGGGGTCATTTGTGGGGTGTGTTTACTGTCCTGACATTTTGGGGGGTGCTAAATTGTAAGCACCCCTGTAAAGCCTGAAGGTGCTCATTGGACTTTGGACCCCTTAGCGCAGTTAGGGTGCAAAAAAGTGCCACACATGTGGTATTGCCGTACTCAGGAGAAGTAGTATAATGTGTTTTGGGGTGTATTTTTACACATACCCATGCTGGGTGGGAGAAATATCTCTGTAAATGACAATTTGTTAATTTTTTTTACACACAATTGTCCATTTACAGAGATCTTTCTCCCACTCAGCATGGGTATGTGTAAAAATACACCACAAAACACATTATACTACTTCTCCTGAGTACGGCGATACCACATGTGTGGCACTTTTTTGCACCCTAACTGCGCTAAAGGGCCCAAAGTCCAATGAGTACCTTTAGAATTTCACAGGTCATTTTGAGAAATTTCGTTTCAAGACTACTCCTCACGGTTTAGGGCCCCTAAAATGCCAGGGCAGTATAGGAACCCCACAAATGACCCCATTTTAGAAAGAAGACACCCCAAGGTATTCCGTTAGGAGTATAGTGAGTTCATAGAAGATTTTATTTTTTTGTCAAAAGTTAGCGGAAATTGATTTTAATTGTGTTTTTTCACAAAGTGTCATTTTCCGCTAACTTTTGACAAAAAATAAAATCTTCTATGAACTCACCATACTCCTAACCGAATACCTTGGGGTGTCTTCTTTCTAAAATGGGGTCATTTGTGGGGTTCCTATACTGCCCTGGCATTTTAGGGGCCCTAAACCGTGAGGAGTAGTCTTGAAACGAAATTTCTCAAAATGACCTGTGAAATTCTAAAGGTACTCATTGGACTTTGGGCCCTTTAGCGCAGTTAGGGTGCAAAAAAGTGCCACACATGTGGTATCGCCGTACTCGGGAGAAGTAGTACAATGTGTTTTGGGGTGTATTTTTACACATACCCATGCTGGGTGGGAGAAATACCTCTGTAAATGGACAATTGTGTGTAAAAAAATCAAAAGATTGTCATTTACAGAGGTATTTCTCCCACCCAGCATGGGTATGTGTAAAAATACACCCCAAAACACATTATACTACTTCTCCCGAGTACGGCGATACCACATGTGTGGCACTTTTTTGCACCCTAACTGCACTAAGGGGCCCAAAGTCCAATGAGTACCTTTAGGATTTCACAGGTCATTTTTGTTTCAAGACTACTCCTCACGGTTTAGGGCCCCTAAAATGCCAGGGCAGTATAGGAACCCCACTAATGACCCCATTTTAGAAAGAAGACACCCCAAGGTATTCCGTTAGGAGTATGGTGAGTTCATAGAAGTTTTTATTTTTTTGTCACAAGTTAGCGGAAATTGATTTTAATAGTTTTTTTTCACAAAGTGTCATTTTCCGCTAACTTGTGACAAAAAATAAAATCTTCTATGAACTCACCATACTCCGTACGGAATACCTTTGGGTGTCTTCTTTCTAGAATGGGGTCATTTGTGGGGTTCCTATACTGCCCTGGCATTTTAGGGGCCCTAAACCGTGAGGAGTAGTCTTGAAACCAAATGTCGCAAAATGACCTGTGAAATCCTAAAGGTACTCATTGGACTTTGGGCCCCTTAGCGTACTTAGGGTGTAAAAAAGTGTCACACATGTGGTACCGCCATACTCAGGAGAAGTAGTATAATGCGTTTTGGGGTGTATTTTTACACATACCCATGCTAAGTGGGAGAAATATCTCTGTAAATGACAATTGTTTGATTTTTTTACACACAATTGTCCATTTACATAGAAATTTCTCCCATCCAGCATGGGTATGTGTAAAAATACACCCCAAAACACATTATACTACTTTTCCTGAGTACAGCGGTACCACATGTGTGACAATTTTTTGCAGCCTAGGTGCGCTAAGGGGCCCAACGTCCTATTCACAGGTCATTTTGAAGCATTTGTTTTCTAGACTACTCCTCGCGGTTTAGGGCCCCTAAAATGCCAGGGCAGTATAGGAACCCCACAAGTGACCCCATTTTAGAAAGAAGACACCCCAAGGTATTCCGTTAGGTGTATGGCGAGTTCATAGAAGATTTTATTTTTTGTCACAAGTTAGTGAAAAATGACACTTTGTGAAAAAAAAACAATAAGAATTAATTTCCGCTAACTTTTGACAAAAAATAAAATCTTCTATGAACTCGTCATACACCTAACAGAATACCTTGGGGTGTCTTTTTTTCTAAAATGGGGTCACTTGTGGGGTTCCTATACCGCCCTGGCATTTTACAGGCCCAAAACCGTGAGTAGTCTGGAAACCAAATGTCTCAAAATGACTGTTCAGGGGTATAAGCATCTGCAAATTTTGATGACAGGTGGTCTATGAGGGGGCGAATTTTGTGGAACCGGTCATAAGCAGGGTGGCCTTTTAGATGACAGGTTGTATTGGGCCTGATCTGATGGATAGGAGTGCTAGGGGGGTGACAGGAGGTGATTGATGGGTGTCTCAGGGGGTGGTTAGAGGGGAAAATAGATGCAATCAATGCACTGGGGAGGTGATCGGAAGGGGGTCTGAGGGGGATCTGAGGGATTGGCCGAGTGATCAGGAGCCCACACGGGGCAAATTGGGGCCTGATCTGATGGGTAGGTGTGCTAGGGGGTGACAGGAGGTGATTGATGGGTGTCTCAAGGTGTGATTAGAGGGGGGGAATAGATGCAAGCAATGCACTGGCGAGGTGATCAGGGCTGGGGTCTGAGGGCATTCTGAGGGTGTGGGCGGGTGATTGAGTGCCCTAGGGGCAGATAGGGGTCTAATCTGATAGGTAGCAGTGACAGGGGGTGATTGATGGGTAATTAGTGGGTGTTTAGGGTAGAGAATAGATGGAAACACTGCGCTTGGGTGGTGATCTGATGTCGGATCTGCGGGCGATCTATTGGTGTGGGTGGGTGATCAGTTTGCCCGCAAGGGGCAGGTTAGGGGCTGATTGATGGGTGGCAGTGACAGCGGGTGATTGATGGGTGGAAGTGACAGGGGGTGATTGATGGGTGGCAGTGACAGGGGGTGATTGATGGGTGATTGATAGGTGATTGACAGGTAATCAGTGGGTTATTACAGGGGAGAACAGATGTAAATATTGCACTGGCGAATTGATAAGGGGGGGTCTGAGGGCAATCTGAGCGTGTAGGCGGGCGATTGGGTGCCCGCAAGGGGCAGATTAGGGTCTGATCTGATGGGTAACAGTGACAGGTGGTGATAGGGGGTGATTGATGGGTAATTAGTGGGTGTTTAGAGGAGAGAATAGATGTAAACGCTGCGCTTGGGTGGTGATCTGATGTCGGATCTGCGGGCGATCTATTGGTGTGGGTGGGTGATCAGATTGCCCGCAAGGGGCAGGTTAGGGGCTGATTGTTGGGTGGCAGTGACGGGGTGATTGATGGGTGATAGGTGATTGGCAGGTGATTGACAGGTGATCAGTGGGTTATTACAGGGAAGGACAGATGTAATTAATGCACTGGCGAATTGATAAGGGGGGGGTCTGAGGGCAATCTGAGCGTGTGGGCGGGTGATTGGGTGCCCGCAAGGGGCAGATTAGGGTCTGATCTGATAGGTAACAGTGACAGGTGGTGATAGGGGGTGATTGATGGGTGATTGATGGGTAATTAGTGGATGTTTAGAGAAGATAACAGATGTAAACAATACATTTGGGAGGTAATCTGACGGCGGGTTTGCGGGCGATCTAATGGTGTGGGTGGGTGATCAGATTGCCCGCAAGGGGCAGGTTAGGGGCTGATTGATGGGTGGCAGTGACAGGGGGTGACAGGGGGTGATTGATGGGTGATAGGTGATTGGCAGGTGATTGACAGGTGATCAGTGGGTTATTACAGGGAAGAACAGATGTAATTAATGCACTGGTGAATTGATAAGGGGGGGTCAGAGGGCAATCTGAGCGTGTGGGCGGGTGATTGGGTGCCCGCAAGGGGCAGATTAGGGTCTGATCTGATAGGTAAAAGTGACAGGTGGTGATAGGGGGTGATTGATGGGTGATTGATGGGTAATTAGTGTGTGTTTAGAGGAGAGAATAGATGTAAACAATGGATTTGGGAGGTGATCTGATGTCGGATCTGCGGGCGATCTATTGGTGTGGGGGGGTGATCAGATTGCCCGCAAGGGGCAGGTTAGGGGCTGGCTGATGGGTGGCAGTGACAGGGGGTGATTGACGGGTGATTGATGGGTGATTGACAGGTGATTGACAGGTGATTGACAGGTGATTGACAGGTGATCAGGGGGATAGATGCATACAGTAAACAGGGGGGGTGGTCTGGGGGGGGGGGGTCTGGGGAGAATCTGAGGGGTGGGGGGTGATCAGGAGGGGGCAGGGAGCAGGGTGGGGGATAAAAAAAAAAATAGCGTTGACAGATAGTGACAGGGAGTGATTGATGGGTGATTAGGGGGGTGATTGGGTGCAAACAGGGGTCTGGGGGGTGGGCAGGGGGGGGGTCTGATGGGTGCTGTGGGCGATCTGGGGCAGGGGGGGGGAAAAATCAGTGTGCTTGGTGCAGACTAGGGTGGCTGCAGCCTGCCCTGGTGGTCCCTCGGACACTGGGACCACCAGGGCAGGAGGCAGCCTGTATAATACACTTTGTAAACATTACAAAGTGTATTATACACTTTGTATGCGGCGATCGCGGGGTTAACATCCCGCCGGCGCTTCCGTATGGCCGGCGGGATGTTGCGGCGGGTGAGCGGCGCCAGGCGGAGGCGGAGGATCGCGTCACTGATGACGCGATCGCTCCGCCCATGCCCCTACAAGGACCGCCGCCAATTGTCAATACGGCGGTCCTTGCGGGGTGCACTTCCCGGCCGCCAATTGTACATACGGCGGTCGGGAAGTGGTTAAGATGGTTTGATAGATATTTTCCGACATGTCTGATCTCCCGCCCGGTTGCTTTTGCTGCTCAATTCCGGATTGAAGTGAATGGAAAAAGAAACGATCGAGCGGGAGAATCGAGTGGCAAAATCGACCCATGTATTCCCAGTATTAGAGGCAGAGGATCAGCAGGACAGCCAGGCAATGTGCATTATTTAAAAGTAAATAAACAAGCCTCCGTATCCCTCTCTTCTGGGGTTCCCTTTAAGACAACTATACACCATGCAACCTTGGTTATATATTCTTAATACATCTATGCAATTTAAACAATTACAGATTCATTAATTAACTAATTCACTGGGGGGGGGGGGGGGGGGGGGGCAGTGTTAAAAACTATTGATACGGTTGTAAAACAGAAGATTCCCAGAACGATACATTTTTGCATTTTAGGCTTATTTACCGGTCTGTGGATGCCAGAGCATGTTCAATTGATGGTATATAGACTGCTGTTTCAAGGAAGATTACTTATTCTAAGAGCTTGGCAGGATCCGTGTCCCCCATAGGTAGAGATGGCCCGAACTTCAGAATTTGGGTTCGAACTACGAACGAGAACTTCCTCAAAAGTTTGTGTTCGCGCGAACTGAGCGAAACGCCGTAGACTTCAGTGGGCATGGACTATTTCTGGCCACAAAAGTGATGAAAAAGATGTTTCAAGGGGTCTAACACCTGGAGGGGGGCATGGCGGAGTGGGATACATGCCAAAAGTCCCTCGGAAAATTACATATTTGATGCAGAGTAGGGTTACAATCCCTAAAGGGCAGAAATCACATTGCATTGCTAAATTGGAGGCCTAAAGTGCTTTAAAACATCTTGCGTGTGTATACATGGATCAGGTAGTGTAAGTAGTGTACTGCTTCACACTGACAGACCAAACTAACTGTGTAACGCACCGCCGCAAACAGCCGCAAAGGGTTGTCAATCATTAGTTGCTGATACTGGCATTAGAGGAAAGAAAGCCCATAAAAATAGCACCACTCAAAAATAATGTAATTTCATTTATTGAAAAATATATATATGTGTAATAACCACAAAATACATTTGATATATTGGAGTATCAAAAACTATCACATAAAAACAATTAAAACCGACCATGTGGTCGCATATGGTAACAGCTGCAAACAATCATGTCCATATAGGTGATTAGAATAAGGTTATAGAACCACCATATAAATCACAAAAAGTAGCAAAATATGCCCAAATAAACACCCCAGTGTGCATCTAAATAGAGCACACTCAAGGTTGAACCCGGGTTCAGTAAAGATGGTATCCCCCTCCTCTCCTTCCAAAGCGGGGTGACGCCCGCGGAGCTTGCGGGACTGTCTTGAAGGGACTCCCTCTCATCTATAGCTGCACTGTCCTGGCCTCCCTGGTCTTCCTGGGCTAAGTATCTCCTTTTCAATTTTGCACTTCCTCACCCTGTATGCACTTTAGCTATAGGCTGCTCCTAGGTTATACTTTTTCTATATACAGTAGCCCCCTACTTGCTTGCACCTTTTATTATGTATTTCCAATTGATAATTTGCACTTTATATCCTTGATGTATGTGTGTTTATATGTATATCTTGCACTTTACTGAACCCGGGTTCAACCTTGAGTGTGCTCTATTTAGATGCACACTGGGGTGTTTATTTGGGCATATTTTGCTACTTTTTGTGATTTATATGGTGGTTCTATAACCTTATTCGGTACTTATCCGTTAGCCGGGCGCACCCGGCAGGTGGCGCTGTTGTAGCGAATTTCAATGCACTGGGTTGTATCTAATTCCATTCATACTTAGTTAATGTAGTACTGTGTGAATGGAAGCGCTGCAGGTGGCGCCAATTACATTGATACGTTGATAACAATACAGTGTTAATGGCAAGGAATACATTGTATTTGAAGTGGCCGGCACTGGCACTTAATGGCATTCAAATGAAGGCGGCGGCAATGTAACAGATGAAGCCGCCTCCTTCGTCTGTTCTTCTTCTCCCCCTTTGCCCTCTCTCAACTATACAACCCTGCCAGCTGGGGGGGGGGGACACTCCTGTCCCCCCCCCCCCCCCCCCCACAGTCGTTCGTCGCAAGGAAACAAGCAGGATTCCCTGCCGCGACGAACGACTCTGGGGGGAGACGCATGTCCCCGCAGGCTGCCAGCATTGTAGAAGCGAGAGGAGGGCAAAGGGGGAGAAGAAGAAGAAGAACAGACGAAGGCGGCGGCTTCATCTGTTACATTGCCACCGCCTTCATTTGAATTCCATGTAAAAGTGCCAGCCACTTCAAATACAATGTATTCCTTGCCATTAACACTGTATTGTTATCAACGTATCAATGTAATTAGCGCCACCTGCGGCGCTTCCATTCACACAGTACTACGTTGAAGTATGAATGGAATTAGATACAACCCAGCGCATCGAAATTCGCTACAAGAGCGCCACCTGCCGGATGCGCCCGGTTAACGGATAAGTTCCCCTTATTCTAATCACCTATATGGACATGATTGTTTGCAGCTGTTACCATATGCGACCATATGGTCGGTTTTAATTGTTTTTATGTGATAGTTTTTGATACTCCAATATATCAAATGTATTTTGTGGTTATTACATATATATATATTTTTCAATAAATGATATTACATTATTTTTGAGTGGTGCTATTTTTATGGGCTTTCTTTCCTCTAATGCCAGTATCTGTGTTCTTTGAGCCCTGGCACACTCTTTTGTATATTGTGCAAGTGTTGCGGACACAATACTGTTTTTCAATCATTAGTTGCTGTGTAACCCACACAGACAGATATCAATAACAGATACAGTAGCAAGCTAAGCATATCTTATGATAGACAGTGTGCTGGCTTCCTTGCAACATAGATAGATGAGTATAGTAGAACTGCACAGCCCAGCAATGACTGTGGCCTGTATGCAGTGTTCAGCATCAAACAGAAGTGCCTAGCTAACTGTCCCTGTTTCTGCAGCAATGTCTCTCCCTTCCACTCACTACAGCAGCAGCACCAGACTGAGAACATGGCTGGCGCTGCTGCGTTTTTATAGGGGGAAGGGGGGGGGGAGTCCGTGGGTGAGTGCAGCCTGATTGGCTGCCATGTGTCTGCTGACTGTGATGTAGGGGGTCAAAGTTTAGCCCAATGACGAGGTAAAGGGGGTGGATCGAGCCGCCCTATCTGTTCACTACCTGCCACGGACTCGAACAGCTGATGTTTGCCGGGAACTGTCCGCCGGCGAACCGTTCGGGCCATCTTTACCCATCGGCAGAACCCTGGGTCAAACAGGTAAATGCTTACTTAAAGTTGGAAAAACTAAAATATGCTCATAGAGATGCCCCTCACAAATTTGATATGAATCAGAATCAGATTTATTTCAACAAGCATGTCTGGGACATGCCCGGAATTTGGTTTGGCACAAAATACATAGCTCCCGAGGTACATAGACAAAATACATAGCTCCCGAGGTACATAGACAAAATACATAGCTCCCGAGGTACATAGACAAAAAGCAGGAAAAAATATCACAATACAGAAAGCGTCAGGAGTACAATAAGATCATTGACAGTAATACATCGTCTCAAATGTGTAGATATAAAAATGTACACATATTCACAGTACAGTACATTGTTGAAGTCTACGCAACGCGTGGGAAGAAATTAAGCAGTTTAAATGTGATAACTGATGGCTGGTAGTTTGAAAAGGAAACGTTTTATTTTTGCAGTCTGCTACTTTGCCGGTGATAGGGCACTGATGGAAGGTGGAAGAATGTTAAGGGAGTTCTGGAGGCTGACGGCCGAAGGGAAGAAGGAGTTCTTGTGTCTGGTGGTCTTGGTGGGGATGGCCCGAAGTCGATGGCCCAATGGTAGTGGGGTGAAAAAACAGTGGCCTGTGAGGGGTCGCTTGTGAGGGGTCGCTTGCGATCTTCAGTGCCCTGGCACGCAGTCTTGTGGTATACAGGAGGTCAAGTGGAGGCAGAGGTCTCCCAATGATCGCTGACCTGATGATCCTCTGTAGTTTATGCCTGTCGCTTGCGGTAGCTCCCGCATACCAGACCAGGATGGAGGAGCTGAGGATCGATTCAGTGGTGGTTGAGTAGAAACAGGTTAGAATCTCCTCCGCCATGCCAAACTTCTTGTTTGGTCAGGGTGGCTGGATACTCTAGGGTTACCAGACTACTCCTTAATTTGCGATAGAATTTTTGGAGGGTTTCCTTAACTGCTCTACAACTGCGTCACAGCGATGGGCCGCCTAACGCCAATTGGCGTCAAGTCCTGGGGCGGGGTTTTGCAGAAGATCGCGTGCGCTAAGGAGAAAGCTCAAAAACGCTCAACCCCCTCAACCATACCGGCAGGTGCAGGATTAGGCATGCCAGGCCAAATCTTAAAGTGAAGCAAAAAGTGATCTGCAGCCAAACGAGGTCGGTGCAAAAAGCTGGTTTTCTTTATTGGAAACTCCACATATAAAGTGCCATCAGGAGACTCTGCTCGCCGCTAGGAGACTGTTAGACGGCGAAACTGCTGTCTATTTACTTAGTACAGCGCTGCGATCTGTACTGGGGACAGCCATGTGACCCGTGTGGGAGGCAGGAGAGCGATCCCACTCATAGGCTGAAGCCTATGACAGCCAATCGCTGCCATAGGCTAGATCAGGCATGGGCAAACTTGGCCCTCCAGCTGTTAAGGAACTACAAGTCCCACAATGCATTGCAGGAGTCTGACAGCCACAGTCATGACTCATAAAGGCAAATGCATTGTGGGACTTGTAGTTCCGTAACAGCTGGAGGGCCGAGTTTGCCCATGCCTGGGCTAGATATAGGGAGGGAGGAGAAAAAAACAAATTAATAAAAAAAATGGTCAAATTTATTATAAAAATAATAAAATAAATATGAGAAAAATAAACATTGGGGGAGTGATCAGACCCCACCAGCAGAAAGCTCTGTTAGTGGGGAGAAAGGGGAGAATCACGTGTGTGCTGACATGTAAGGCCTGCAGCGAGCCCTTAAAGCTGCAGTGGCCTATTTAGGGAAAAATAGCCTGGTTACTAGGGGGGTTTAAGCCCATGGTCCTCTAAAGGTTAATAAAAGACAACTAAGCATATCTTTCTGGTCCTCTCTCCTCCATCATAGAAAATGAAAAAGTTGGTGTGGTGCCTTTATGCCTTTAAAGTGGACCCAAATTAAAAATACAAGATTTCAGAAATAAAATCTATTTTCTAAATTATAATAATAAATAGCAGCCTTTTTTCAGCTGCATGATGACAAATATAAAATATTTTACATTTTACTTTTTTATTTATTTAATATATTTTATCCTTTCAAATTGCCGGGACAAAATCCGGCAAACTGGTAGAGTAGATGGTGTCCGGCAATGGAGGAATTGCTAATGGCTGCCACCTGTATCATCCTAGTTATGAAAAGAGAAGGGTGAAAAGCATGCACTGAAATGCTCATAGGCTTGAAGGAGTGTTTATTTATCTTTGTATGTGTCCGAGTGGTGCAACTTAATATTTTTAATTAAAAAAAAATGTTTGGTTTGGGTCCGCTTTAAGTTCTTTTGTGTGGGGCAGTTTGACTGGTCATGCTGTGCCACTGCTGTGATTTAATTGCCATCCACTCCTTTATGACTTGCTGCTGCTGTGTTCATAATTCACAATTCATATGTTATTGTTATGTTTCTATATGCCTTTCTGTTTTTAATAAAGTCTGATTTAAAAAAAAAAACGAATTCATTTTGTTTAGGTAAGCTCTCGTGCTACACTAAAGTGGAAAGACTGTACAATAAAAATTGTTTGGTGTATAGACAGCTTTAAAAGGCTCCCAGCCCCCAGGTCACATCTGGTGCTGCAGGAGTGGCTGGCACAGGTGCTTCTGACCTGGTACCTTGATGAGGGAGGGATTTACCTGAAACCAGCTAATCACTAACAGAAAGCAAGCACTGGTCCTGAGGGCAGTAGCATTATGAAACAGGTACACGTCTCTCTGGCTGGAGTGCAGCTAGAGGACGTACAAGACTTATCAGGACAGAACGTTTTACACGTTAGCTTTTTTTGCCAACTGAGAATTTTCCTGCCTTGTTTCAATCTGGAAACCCCTTTTGTTAATTTCCGGATGGCGGGGAGCTTGCGAAACGTCCGAGCAAAATAAATAGAGGAGACGGAGGATTAAGAGCAAGGATCAGAAATATACAGCAGCTGCAGCACTTTGACTTCACTTCCTCCAGAAGTTTTTCCACTTTTATTAAAAGCATCCCTCAGTAGTTGGGTAGGTGCCATCCTCCCTGTACTCTCTGCCCAGGCTTGCAGCCTTGGTAAAGAAAGTGAATTCCTTTGTATTTTTTTGTGTAAGCCAAGATTCCTAGTATGAGATTTTTTTTCTCTTTGGATTCCAGCGAATCGCTCAACAGAGTTCAATTTGCAGAAGGCCGTCTTGCTGGGAATTCTTTGGCCAAGATAGAAGAATTTGATTGGGGCTCGACAGACGCACGGCTGGACTCGCACTCGAGATGACCAATCTGCCTGTACTCCTTTGAGATTTGAGTGTTTTACTACGAAGTGCACCTGTCACTTGCTGGTAAGTAGGATGTTTAAAGTGAACCTAAACTGAGAAGGATATGGGTTTTTCCTTTTAAAATGATACCAGTTGCCTGACTCTCCCGCTGATCCTGTGTCTTTAATACTTTCAACCACAGCCCCTCGACAAGCAAGCAGATCAGATGATCTGATCTGAATGAAGTCAGACTGGATTAGCTGCATGCTTGTTTCAGGCGTGTGATTCAGCCACTATTAAAGGGAAGGTTCACGCAGCACCTAAAAAAAATAAAAATACACATCCACTTACCTGGGGCTTCCTCCAGCCCGTGGCAGGCAGGACGTGCCCTCGGCGCCCCTCCGCAGGCTCCCGGTCTTCTCCGGTGGCGCACATGACCTGGCCAGGCCGGCTGCCAGATCGTGCTCTTGTGCGCTCCAAAATGCGCCTCACGGGGGCGCGCTGACGTCATCGGACGTCCTCCGGGCTGTACTGCGCAGGCGCAATAGTTCTGCGCCTGTGCAGTACAGCCCGGAGGACGTCCGATGACATCAGCGCGCCCCCGTAAGGCCGGGAGCCTGCGGAGGGGCGCCGAGGGCACGTCCTGCCTGCCACGGGCTGGAGGAAGCCCCAGGTAAGTGGATTTGTATTTTTATTTTTTTTAGGTGCTGCGTGAACCTTCCATTTAAGCGAAAGAGATCACCAGAGCTGCCAGGCACTGGTATTGTTTAAAAGGAAACATGCATATCCCTCTCTGTTAAGGTTCCCGTTAACTTGGCATTCTCTGTGCTTGGGTATGTGTTGCAATCAGCAAAAGACGCTAGCATAGCTCCCAGCTCTCCCTTGTTTGGAGGGACGGACTGTTGGGACTTTGGGAACCTCATCCCTCTGTCCCTCTTTCTTCCTCATTTGTCCCTATTTCAGGACTGATGCACAGATCTATGTAAATGTATGTATATTTTCTACTGAAAAATGTGTTTCATTGGCTCCAAACTTAATTCCCATCCTTTAAATTTACACATTTCTTAATTTCAAATGTTGATATAAAAGTATGATGATAGTAAGGACCAGTAAGGTTTGAAATGTAAAATTACATCTTTTGCTTATGATTTTGTATTGGTATGTGTGGCTAGATGTATGGTGGGGCGTGAAAGTGCGGATAAGTGAATAATGGCGCGCAGCGCCTATGCGTAAAAAATGGCGCTGCATTAAAAATATACGCTTATCGCTATTTATCGATAGTACTGCATAATAATGGCGCACAGAGAAAAAAGAAAAACGCCACACAGTAACGTTATTTATCAATAGCTAACCTACATAAGCCAAACTGCAGACGTTATTTAACTGCAAAACGGTGAATGGATTTAATGTAACACTGTCAAGGTTAGGGTTAGGCACCACCAGGGGAGATTTAGAGTTAGGCACCACCAGGGGCGTGGTTAGGGTTAGGCACCACCAGGGGAGATTTAGAGTTAGGCACCACCAGGGGGGTGGTTAGGGTTAGGCACCACGAGGGGGGTGGTTAGGGTTAGGCACCACCAGGGGGGTGGTTAGGGTTAGTCACCACCAGGGCGGTGGTTAGGGTTAGACACCACCAGGGGGGGGGTTAGGGTTAGGCACAACCAGGGGGGTGGTTAGGGTTAGGCATCACCAGGGTGGTGGTTAGGGTTAGGCACCACCAGGGGGGTGGTTAGGGTTAGGCACCATCAGGGGGGGCTTAGGATTAGGCACCACCAAGGGGGTGGTTAGAGTTAGGCACCACCAGGGGGGTGTTTAAGGTTAGGAACCACCTGGGCGTGGTTAGGGTTAGGCACCACCAGGTGGTGGTTAGGGTTAGGCACCATCAGGGGGGTCTTCGGATTAGGCACCACCAGGGGGGTGGTTAGGGTTAGGCACCATCAGGGGGGGCTTAGGATTAGGCACCACCTTATGGTGGGGGGTCTTCGGGGGGTCTTCGGATTAGGCATCACCAGGGGGGTGGTTAGGGTTAGGCACCACCAGGGGGGTGGTTAAGGTTAGGCACCATCAGGGGGGGCTTAGGATTAGGCACCACCAGGGGGTGGTTAGAGTTAGGCACCACCAGGGGGGTGGTTAAGGTTAGGAACCACCTGGGGGTGGTTAGGGTTAGGCACCATCAGGGGGGTCTTCGGATTAGGCACCACCAGGGGGGTGGTTAGGGTTAGGCACCATCAGGGGGGCTTAGGATGAGGCACCACCAGGGGGGTGGTTAGGGTTAGGCACCACCAGGGGGGTGGTTAAGGTTAGGCACCACCTGGGGGTGGTTAGGGTTAGGCACCACCAGGGAAGTGGTTAGGGTTAGGCACCACCAGGGGGATCTAGGGGTTAGGGATAGGTACAGAGAGGGTTCTGTGTGTTAATGCTAATTTTCAATAAAATAAACAGAGCTAAATAACGATAAGGCTTTAACGTTAAATAGCGATAAGCGACAAATGGATTAGCGGCAACACTGTGCGCCATTATCAGATGGATACGTGAAAGTGTCCCTCTTTCTCATTTAAAAAGTTGGGAGACATGCGCTAGTTGTGTGTTTTAGTGTTAAAGTGGCTTTGCTTAAAAGGAACCCGGTGTGAGAGGGATATGGGGGCTGCCATATTTATTCCTTTTAAACAATACCAGTTGCCTGGCTGTTCTGCTCATCTTTCTGCTCAGTAACGTCTGAATTACACACCTGAAACAAGCATGGAGCTAATCTTCATATACTTGTTCAGGGTCTGTTGCTAAACATATTAGAGGCAGAGGATCAGCAGGACAGCCAGGCAATGTGCATTGTTTAAAAGGAAATAAATACGGCAGCTTCCATATCCCTCCCACCTCGGGTTCCATCCTAAAGAACGCCTGAAGGGAGAGGGCTATGGACGCTGCATTTTTATTTCATTTTGAGCAATACACATTGCCTGGCTGACTTGCTGTTGCTCTGCCTCTAATACTTTTAGCCATAGACCCTGAAGTGTGCATGATCTGAAGTTTGGCATTTGCCAGGTAAAAAAAATCACATCGCTCTAGTGTGATCCATCCCATACAAATACATTAGCCGAGCGCTTTTTGAAAGAGCTCAGAAGCACTCTTGGGGCTCGATTCAGTAAACGGTGCTAACCCAGTTAGCACGCCTAAAGGCTTTGGCCGTGCTAACTCGGGTGCTAAGTAGTTAGCACATACAAACTACTTAGCACCGTAGTTAGCACATGCAAACTACTACTTAGCACCGTGCTAACTAGGGTGCTAAGCTCCATGGTTAGATACCCCTGGTCCAGGGGCGTATCTGGGTAATATAGTGCCTATGGCAAACAATAAAATTGCGCCCCCCCACCCCTCAGTCAGAGCCTCCTTCCCCTCTAAACAGCATCCTTTCTCATGTACATGTATCATGGTTGCTTGTGTGTTTTGGCTCAGGATATTGCTGAGGTTACTTTTTTGGAAATAGCTCTTTATTCACGCTTTGTCCTCTGTTCTAACACTAAGCAAAGTGCACCCTACATGCATAAATAAAGGATACTGCAGCCGAAAGGCTGCGGAAAGATGAAACCTGCAATGTGTAGGGAAAGAAAAGGACATACTCACCGCTCCCCTCGCTCCCTGCCGTCGGGTCCCGCTCGTCAGCTACAGCTCCCGGTACTGGCCGACTCTCCTGACCCCTGACCCGGACATACTGCCCCGCGCATGCGCAGTATGTCCTGTAATCTTCGCTTCTGGCGTCGCATCATGACGCCAGAAGTACGGACACTCCCCCGCCTCCTGCGTGTGCGCTCCAGCGGCTTCACAATAAAGCTAGCATGTGGAGCCGCTGGAGCGCACACGCAGGAGGCGGGGGAGTGTCCGTACTTCTGGCGTCATGATGCGTGGCGCAGTATATCCGGGTCAGGGGTCAGGAGAGTCGGCCAGTACCGGGAGCTGTGGCTGACGAGCGGGACCCGACGGCAGGGAGCGAGGGGAGCGGTGAGTATGTCCTTTTCTTTCCCTACACATTGCAGGTTTTATCTCTCCGCAGCCTTTCGGCTGCAGTATCCTTTAAGTAGCCATGTTCCCTGGATAACAGCATTAATCTGATCTGAGGTCTGGATGACAGGGAGGCATGGAGACAGGCAGGCCGGTGCAGCATAGGGGCAGGCATGGAGCCCATGGTGTTTTGGTGCCCGTGGCACAAGCCATGCCTGCACCCCTCTAGATACGCCTCTGTCCTGGTCTTGCTAATTATGATCTTGTAAAAGATAGAATATTTGGAAATTTAAATTCAATATGAGCTCTATATATTATGTGACGATCATTATATTATTGTTAACAATACCTCTCATATTCCACAGTGATAATTGATGCTGAAGCTACTGTTGGAAAAGTTAGGAGGCGCACTGCTACACTGCATATTCTGTCATATGTTCCTTTTCTTTGTTGAATAAACAATGATGTTTAAAAAAACGAGGGTGCTAAGTAGTATACATGTGCTAACTACGGTGCTAAGTAGTTTGCATGTGCTAACTACTTAGCACGTGCAAAGCATGTTAGCACATGCAAAGTGGCTTTTCAGTGGCGTGCTAACACTTAGCACCCTTTTCTGAATCAAGCCCTTGGTGTACACCAGCCCAAAAAGGTGGGCTGGCCTGCTGGCTAGTCAGCGTGTTTAAATCTTATGAAAACATATAACTTTTTAGGGCTCAGACTAGTGTTGGGCGAACAGTGTTTGCCACTGTTCGGGTTCTGCAGAACATCACCCTGTTCGGGTGATGTTCGAGTTCGGCCACATGGCCGAACTAAGAGCGCATGGCCGAACGTTCCCCGAACGTTCGGCTAGCGCTGTGATTGGCCGAACGGGTCACGTGGTTTGGGCCCGAACGCGCTCTGATTGGCCGAACGGTCACGTGGTTCGGGTAAATAAATACCCGAACCACGTCATATCTCCGCCATTTCTCTGTGGGTTTAGCTTTGGGTAGGCAGGCAGGGTAGTTCGCTCTCCAGCCACGCTAGCCAGGGTCCCCCCCAGTCATTGTGTGTCGCTGCTGGGAACAGTAGTACACCGCTCGCTCAGCCACACTATATATATAGCATTGTTTACTGCCACTGTGTACCTCGCTCAGCCACGCTATATATAGCATTGTGTTTTCTGACACTCTGTGTACACGGCTTAGCCTGGCTATATAGCATTGTGTGTACTGCCACTGTGCACCTCGCTCAGCCACGCTATATATAGCATTGTGTTTTCTGACACTCTGTGTACACGGCTTAGCCTGACTATATAGCATTGTGTGTACTGCCACTGTGCACCTCGCTCAGCCACGCTATATTATATAGCATTGTGTTTTCTGACACTCTGTGTACACGGCTTAGCCTGACTATATAGCATTGTGTGTACTGCCACTGTGCACCTCGCTCAGCCACGCTATATATAGCATTGTGTTTTCTGACACTCTGTGTACACGGCTTAGCCTGACTATATAGCATTGTGTGTACTGCCACTGTGCACCTCGCTCAGCCACGCTATATATAGCATTGTGTTTACTGCCACTCTGTGTACACCGCTCAGCCAGACTATATACCATTGTTTACTGACACTCTGTGTACACCGCTCAGCCAGACTATATACCATTGTTTACTGACACTCTGTGTACACGGCTCAGCCTGACTATATAGCATTGTGTGTACTGCCACTGTGCACCTCGCTCAGCCACGCTATATATAGCATTGTGTTTACTGCCACTCTGTGTACACCGCTCAGCCAGACTATATACCATTGTTTACTGACACTCTGTGTACACCGCTCAGCCAGACTATATACCATTGTTTACTGACACTCTGTGTACACGGCTCAGCCTGACTATATAGCATTGTGTGTACTGCCACTGTGTACCTCGCTCAGCCACGCTATATATAGCATTGTTTACTGACACTCTGTGTACACGGGTCAGCCAGACTATATAGCATTGTGTGTACTGCCACTCTGTGTACACGGCTCAGCCAGACTATATATCATTGTGTCTACTGCCACTCTGTGTACACCGCTCAGCCAGACTATATAGCATTGTGTGTACTACCACTCTGTGTACACCGCTCAGCCAGACTATATAGCATTGTGTGTACTGCCACTCTGTGTACACCGCTCAGCCAGACTATATAGCATTGTGTGTACTGCCACTCTGTGTACACCGCTCAGCCAGACTATATAGCATTGTGTGTACTGCCACTCTGTGTACACCGCTCAGCCAGACTATATACCATTGTTTACTGCCACTCTGTGTACACCGCTCAGCCAGACTATATACCATTGTTTACTGCCACTCTGTGTACACCGCTCAGCCAGACTATATACCATTGTTTACTGACACTGTGTGTACACCGCTCAGCCAGACTATATAGCATTGTGTGTACTGCCACTGTGTACCTCGCTCAGCCACGCTATATATAGCATTGTTTACTGACACTCTGTGTACACGGCTCAGCCAGACTATATAGCATTGTGTGTACTGCCACTCTGTGTACACCGCTCAGCCAGACTATATAGCATTGTGTGTACTGCCACTCTGTGTACACCGCTCAGTCAGACTATATAGCATTGTGTTTACTTCCACTCTGTGTCTGCTGGGCCTGGGAACAGTAGTACACCGCTCACCTGCCACTGTATAGCATTGTGCTCTGTGTCGCTGCTGGGAATAGTGGTACACCGCTCACCCGCCACTGTATAGCATTGTGCTCTGTGTCGCTGCTGGGAATAGTGGTACTGTATAGCATTTCTGTACTGCCACTGTACTGCTGCCAGTCAGCGTGTACTGTAAGGATAAGTGAAATGAGGAAGAAATCCGGTGAAAGAGGAAGGGGCAAGGGAAGAGGTGTTTCCCCTGACGGTTCACGTACAGGCCACAGGGGAGCACCCAAGAAAACCCACTCAATACCGCCCATGTTGTCCAGGACAACAACCCTCACAGATCCAAAAGAACAGGACCAGATAATTACTTGGATGACCTCTCAAGCGTCCAGCAGTGGGTTAAGCAGCACCAGCACATCACGCACGAGGTCCGAGTCCTCAGCCAGTTACAAGGAGCCAGTGGGCACAAAGCTGACACAACCGGCAGCGACACCACGCACACAACTGCCAGATAACCAGTCCGATGAATTACCTCAGGACACAATGGGGTATTCGCAGGAGCTATTCCCAGCCCAACAAACTTCCACCTTTCAAAGGTCAATGGAGGAACAGCCAGACATGTTGTGCCCGGATTCACAACCATTAACTGTGGGAAATGCACCGCGCACTGAAATACAAGGCGAGTCCGAGGAGGACTCGGAAACCCAAATCCCAGAGCAAGTTGGGCAGGAGGGGTTGCAATTGCAGGAGGTCGGCCGACAAGATCTGGAAGACGACGTTGGAGTGAGCTGCGCAGAGGTTGTTCTGGGGAGCTCTACTCCACGGCGGCGGCCCCCCACAATGACATATGACGAGTTTGAGGAGATGGAAGAGGAGGGTATGGACAATGTGGACATAGACCCAGATTTTGTTTCTGAATGAGAACATCGCCGTCGTAGCAGCAGCACAGATGAGTCTGTTGAAGAACCCACTGCTGCACGAGTTCGCCTTGTGCCACAAGGTAGGCGGCGCGCAATTTCAGGCACCACAAGCGTGGAAGTTCAAGTGAGAGGCAAAAGAGGAGCAAACAGAAATCGCCAGCAAGGAGGCAGGTGCTCCAAAGTCTGGGCTTTCTTTGAAGACTGCACTGAGGATGTTACCATGGCGATTTGCAAGGTGTGCAAGACCCGCCTGAGCAGGGGGAAAAGTATTAACAACCTCTCCACCACCAGCATGAGCCGCCACATGCTATCCAAACATCCCACTCTGTGGGCAAACGCGGCAGGACAGGGTACCAGCAACACTGCCTCCCTTGGGTTCACCAGACTCACCACCAGACCCGCCTCAGCAGCAGCAGTAGCCCAGCCATTGCGTGGTTCACAACATTCACAAACATCAGACGACGCTGACACTGTCACTTTCCGGAGTAGTGCTCTTGAGGTCTCCCAGTGTTCATCAAACACAACAACCAACAGCCCTTCCGTGTGCAGCGCTACGGTTCAGTTGTCTGTGTCGGAGATGTTTGAGCGCAAGAGGAAATTGCCAGCAAATGACCCCCGGGCCGTAGCAGTAACAGCCAGCATAGCCAAGCTTCTGGCCTGCGAAATGCTGCCATATCGAGTGGTGGAGACAAACAGCTTCAAGGGCATGATGTCAGTGGCCATCCCACGTTACGTGGTTCCCAGCCGCTACCACTTTGCGCGCTCTGCAGTGCCTGAGTTGCATGAGCACGTGGTCAGCAAAATAACCCGAAGCTTGAAGAATGCCGTTGCCTGCAAGGTTCACCTCACCACTGAAACTTGGACGAGTGTGTTCGGACAGGGTCGATACATCTCCCTTACCGCGCACTGGGTGAACCTTGTGGAGCCTGGCAGCGATTCCTCACCTGCTACGGCGTGGGTGTTGCCCACGCCGCAAACAGCTGCACCGCCGTCCCTCCCACTGGATAACAACAGCAGCACCTACCTCTCTGACTCCTTCTCCTCCAACGCATTTCAAAGCTGTACCTCATCCGGAAACGCTAACCCAGCAGCAGTAGGATCGTGGAAGCAGTGCAGCACAGCTGTTGGCATGCGTCAGCAAGCGTTGCTGAAGCTGATCTGCCTTGGGGATAAGCAGCACACAGGGGAGGAAATTTGGAAGGGAATAAAGGAACAGACGGATTTGTGGCTGGCACCGCTGGACCTGAAACCGGGCATGGTTGTGTGTGATAATGGGAGTAATCTCATTCGCGCTTTAAGGTTGGCTAAGCTGACACACATCCCTTGCCTGGCGCACGTGATGAACCTAGTAGTTCAGCGGTTCCTGAGGACATACCCAGGCGTGGCCGATCTTCTGTTGAAGGTGCGTCGAGTGGCCAAACATTGTAGAAATTCCAGTACTGCTTCGGGGGCACTCACCAAGATGCAGGAGCGCTTCAATCTCCCCCACCATCGCTTGCTGTGTGATGTCCCTACGCGCTGGAATTCTACGCTGCACATGCTAGCACGCTTTTGTGAGCAGAAGAGTGCAGTGGTCCAGTACATGACGGCGCAGTACCGAGGCGCATCCGGACAGCTGCCAAGCTTCTGTGGATCCGATTGGGCCAACATGTTGGACCTCTGCCAAGTCCTCCAAAATTTTGAGCAATCCACGTTGCTTGTGAGCAGTGACAACTCTTCAGTCAGCATTACCATACCACTGCTGTGTTTACTGAAGAGGTCAATGTTGAAAATCAAGGAAACAGCTGTCATGATGCAACTGGGGGAATCTGAAGGAGAAAACGATCAGCGTGATGGTACCAACATCAGGCCATCCGCCTCAGGGAACGCTGGCTCCAGCAGCTATGACGAAGAAGAGGAGGAGGAACAGCTGGAGTTGGAGCAGGAATTTCATGCCACCACTGACGAGGGCCAGAGCGGTGCACGTTGGACTTCCACAATTCAGCGCGAATGGTCAGCAGAAGCAGACCAGGAGGAAGGTGACGACTATGATGCATCACAACAACTATCACAACGCTCACAAGAGGATGATGAGGATTCTGGTAGGACTCTGGCACACATGGCTCAATTCATGCTAGACTGCATTGAACGCGACCCACGCATTGTGCGCATTCTGGACAACACCAATTACTGGGTTTATACCCTTCTGGATCCACGGTACAAACACAATGTTCCAAAACTGCTTGAAGAAAGAGTCAGACAGGTCAAAATGGAAGAATACCAGCAGGCCCTTGTGGAGACTTTAGAGAGGAGATTGACATCCTCCCCCTCCTCTAGCCAGTTGTACGCCGACAGACTGACTTCCGCAAACCCAGGACGACCAGGGGGGCAGCAAACAACGCAAGCCGCAGCTAGTGCCCAAAAGGGAATGGTATCGGCAGTGTCCTTGGAGTGGGAAAATTTTCTGACACCCATGCAGCAGCAGCCCACTGAACAGCAAGCGTGCAGATCCACCTCCAACACCGATCGCCTGGAGAAGATGGTCAAGGACTACATGTCAGATGACGTAGCTGTGTCGAACAATCCATCTGCACCCTTCAACTATTGGGTATCGAAGCTAGACACCTGGCACGAACTGGCAATGTACGCAATAGAGGTGCTGGCTTGCCCGGCAGCCAGCGTTATGTCGGAACGCTGTTTCAGTGCTGCCGGAGGCATCGTCACAGATCGGCGTATCCGCCTCTCCACAGAAAATGCAGACCGTCTGACTCAAATTAAAATGAATCAATCCTGGATTGGAAATGACTACGCAACACTCCAGGACCCCAACCAAGTAACATGACCAATGAACATCTGGGATGGTGTAGCGTTTCCGGTCCCTGTTTATTGAACCTCTCATCTGTATTACATTTATGACTGCATGGCGGCAAAAAGCATTGCTGCTATATCCGCATGCTTTTTGTCCTCATGCAAGGCCTGGGTTGTTGTGTCTCAAAAAGCATGGCCTTCTCCTCCTGCGCCTGCTCCTGTTCCATCACGTGTGCTGCTGCTGCTGGGTTAGCGTTGCCGGTCCCTGTTTATGGAACCTCTTATCTTTATTACATTTATGACTGCATGGCGGTACAAAGCATGCTATCCGCACGCTTCTTGTCCTCATGCAAGGCCTGGGTTGTTGTGTCTCACAAAGCGTGGCCTTCTCCTCCTGCGCCTCCTCCTGTTCCATCACGTCTGCTGCTGCTGGGTTAGCGTTGCCGCGTGGTCCCTGTTTATTGAACCACTTATCTTTATTACATTTATGACTGCATGGCGGTACAAAGCATGCTATCCGCACGCTTCTTGTCCTCATGCAAGGCCTGGGTTGTTGTGTCTCACAAAGCGTGGCCTTCTCCTCCTGCGCCTCCTCCTGTTCCATCACGTCTGCTGCTGCTGGGTTAGCGTTGCCGCGTGGTCCCTGTTTATTGAACCACTTATCTTTATTACATTTATGACTGCATGGCGGTACCTCATGCAAGGCCTGGGTTGTTGTGTCTCACAAAGCGTGGCCTTCTCCTCCTGCGCCTCCTCCTGTTCCATCACGTCTGCTGCTGCTGGGTTAGCGTTGCCGCGTGGTCCCTGTTTATTGAACCACTTATCTTTATTACATTTATGACTGCATGGCGGTACCTCATGCAAGGCCTGGGTTGTTGTGTCTCACAAAGCGTGGCCTTCTCCTCCTGCGCCTCCTCCTGTTCCATCACGTCTGCTGCTGCTGGGTTAGCGTTGCCGCGTGGTCCCTGTTTATTGAACCACTTATCTTTATTACATTTATGACTGCATGGCGGTACAAAGCATGCTATCCGCACGCTTCTTGTCCTCATGCAAGGCCTGGGTTGTTGTGTCTCACAAAGCGTGGCCTTCTCCTCCTGCGCCACCCTCCTCCTGTTCCATCACGTGTGCTGCTGCTGGGTTAGCGTTACCGGTCCCTTTTCCTGGAACCTCTTATATGTATTACATTTATGACTGCATGCCGACAAAAAGCATGTTACCTGTGCAAAGAAAACAGACATTTCCCGCATTTAAAAGACAGTTTTCCCTTTGAAACTTTAAAATCGATTTTCTCAAAAACTATAAGCTCTTTTTGCTAAATTTTTTTCCCTCTTGTACCCACTCCCAAGGTGCACATACCCTGTAAATTTGGGGTATGTAGCATGTAAGCAGCCCCGTTTCTTGCCCCGTGCGGAGCGTGCCGCCGCCCGGGGCGCTGTTGGGAGGGGGGCGCTATAATGGAGGGGGGAGCCGGAGCCGCGGGGAGGGCAGCCCGACCTCTCCCTCCCTCTCCTCTCCCGGGCGCCCTCCGTGCTCCCCCCTCAGATGCAGAGTCCGTGAGCAGCAGGGAAGCGCTGTTTACAACTCACCGGCTGCCTGGCTCCAAGCGCTGCTCTCTCGCCGCTGGTCTCCTCTCTCTCTGTATACGTACTGATACACGCTGCTTCCTGTAGCCGGAAGCAGCGTGTATCAGTATGTATACAAAGAGAGGAGACCAGCGGCGAGAGAGCAGCGCTTGGAGCCAGGCAGCCGGTGAGTTGTAAACAGCGCTTCCCTGCTGCTCACGGACTCTGCATCTGAGGGGGGAGCACGGAGGGCGCCCGGGAGAGGAGAGGGAGGGAGAGGTCGGGCTGCCCTCCCTGCGGCTCCCCCCTCCATTATTGGGGGCATCTACCTATCTAACCTATTCTGGGGGCACCTACCTAATCTAACCTACGCTGGGGGGCAGCTGCTAATCTAACCTAAGCTGGGGGGCACCTACCTATCTAACCTATACTGGGGGGCACCTACCTAACCTATACTGGGGGGCAGCTACCTATCTAACCTATACTGGGGGCAGCTACCTAATCTAACCTACGCTGGGGGGCAGCTACCTATCTAACCTATACTGGGGGCAGCTACCTAATCTAACCTACGCTGGGGGGCAGCTACCTATCTAACCTACACTGGGGGGCACCTACCTAATCTAACCTACGCTGGGGGGCAGCTACCTATCTAACCTACACTGGGAGGTAGCTACCTATCTAACCTACACTGGGGGGCAGCTACCTAATATAACCAACACTGGGGGGGGGGCAGCTACCTATCTAACCTACACTGGGGGGCAGCTACCTAATCTAACCTATACTGGGGGGCAGCTACCTATCTAACCTATACTGGGGGGCACCTACCTAACCTATACTGGGGGGCACCTACCTAACCTATACTGGGGGGGGCAGCTACCTTATCTAACCTATACTGGGGGGCAGCTACCTAATCTAACCTATTCTGGGGGGCACCTGTCTAATCTAGCCTATACTAGGGGGCACCTACCTAATCTAACCTATACTGAGAGGCACCTACCTATCTAACCCAAGGGGGGGGGGCGCAATTTTTACACCCTCGCCCTGGGTGCATTTTAGCCTAGAAACTGCACTGCATGTAAGGAGGCTTTACAAAGCACAAAAGTTCGGGTCCCCATTGACTTCCATTATGTTCGGAGTTCGGGTCGAACACCCGAACATCGCGGCCATGTTCGGCCTGTTCGGCCCGAACCCGAACATCTAGATGTTCGCCCAACACTAGCTCAGACACACTATTAACCTCCTTAGCGGTAACCCCGTGCTAGACACGGGGTAAGCCGCCGGAGGGTGCCACTCAGGCCCTGCTGGGCCGATTTTCATAATTTTTTTTTTGCTGGACGCAGCTAGCACTTTGCTAGCTGCGCCAGCACCCCGATCGCCGCCTCCGCCGCGCGCCCGATCGCCGCTATCCGGTGCGGCGCGCGCCCCCCCCCCCCAGACCCCTGCGCTGCCTGGCCAATCAGTGCCAGGCAGCGCCAAGGGGTGGATCGGGTCTCCCAATGACGTCCCGACGTCGCTGACGTTGGTGATGTCATCCCGCCCCGTCGCCATGGCGACGGGGGAAGCCCTCCAGGAAATCCCGTTCTTTGAACGGGATTTCCTGATCGCCTATCGCCGGAGGCGATCGGCGGGGCTGGGGGGATGCCGCTGAGCAGCGGCTATCATGTAGCGAGCCCTGGGCTCGCTACATGATTTAAAAAAAAAAATCAAAAAAAAACTGCTGCGCTGCCCCCTGGCGATATTTTTCATACCGCCAAGGGGGTTAATGCTTTTCTGAGCGCTTTCTGAGAGCTTTTAAAAAATCACTCCCATTGACTTACATTAACCACTTTACCCCCGGCGGTACGAATTTCTCCGCCCCTTTTTTCCCTCCTAAAAAACCAGGGACGGAGAAATCCGTACCTTCCGCGCTCCCGCCGATGTCCGCGCTACCGCCGCTCGTGCGCGCGCACCCGCCGCTCGTGCACGCCACCGCCCGCTTGCCCAGGGATCAATGAACGGGAAAATCCATTCCCGTTCGTTGATCTAAGCCCCCGCAATGATCTGCTGCTTCTTTCAGAAACAGCGCAATCATTGTGAGTCTCCCAGCCTCCTACTGCTTCCTGTAAGCGTCCTTCCGGTCGCTTACAGGTCGCATGTAAACATACTCACTGTGGCCATCTTGTGTCCAAATAGTAAACTACACCCTAATGCATTTTACACATACAAATAAATTGTTTTACATAATAAATTAACTCATTACCTCCCACACTCCCCAATTTTTATTTTTTTTTGTAATTTTTAAAAAAAAAAATATATACAATAAAAAAAAAAACATAAATAGTTACCTTAGGGACTGAACTTTTTAAATATTTATGTCAAGAGGGTATAACACTGTTACTTTATAAACTACGGGCTTGTAATTAGGGATGGACGCAAAACTGAAAAAAATGCACCTTTATTTCCAAATAAAATATTGGGGCCAAACATTGTGATAGGGACATAATTTAAACGGTTTTATAATCGGGAATAATGGGCAAATAAATTTCATGGGTTTTAATTACAGTAGCATGCATTATTTAAAAACTATAATGGCCGAAAACTGAAAATAATAATTTTTTCCCACATTTTTTCCTATTTTCCCCATTAAAACACATTTAGAATAAAATAATTCTTGGCATAATGTCCCACCTAAAGAAAGCCTAATTGGTGGTGGAAAAAACAAGATATAGTTCATTTCATTGCGATAAGTAATAATAAAGTTATAGATGAATAAATGGAAGGAGCGCTGAAAGGTGAAAATTGCTGTGGTGGTCAGGGGGTAAAACCCCTCAGTGGTGAAGTGGTTAAAATTGCGGTAAAATCGTGATCGCTGTAAAATCGTGCGATTTAACCGCGATCACAATTTTACCATGATTTTAATGTAAGTCAAAGTAAGTGTTTTTTAAAAAAAAAAGCTCCCTGAAAGCGCTGATGGCTAAAAAGCGTTCAGAAAAGCGCTTATAGGGCCTGACTTACTATTCAGTGCTAACCTAAAGGCTTTGGGCGTGCTAACTAGAGTGCTAACTACTTAGCACACGCCAGTAAAAATGAGATCACGCGGTGCGTGCGAAACTTCGCATCGCAGTGCGATGATAACAAGCGCACCCAATGCGCCTATAAGGTCGCATTGAGTGCGATGTTAAGGTCGCACTCAATGCGACCTTATAGGCGCATCGGGTGCGCTGTTATCATTGCACCGCCATGCGACATTTCGCTGTGCGCACGCAAAGTTTTGCGAGTGGGACTTTGCTTACGAGAGCTAGTTAGCACGCACAAAGTGATTTTAGGCGTGAAGAGGGGCTTTTCACCAGCGTGCTCACAGTTAGCACCGCTTTGTGAATCAAGCCCATAGTGTGTCTGAGCCCTAAAGCTACAAGTTCTACAAAACCTACAAGTTCTTCTTTAAATAGTTACTCCACTTAAAAAAAAAAAAAAAAAGTTCGCAAAAGTTTGCTTTCTTAGAACAGAAAGAATTTGCAATAATTCAGGTTGGAGTGAGCTTGAGATGTCTCCCACAATGCATCACTGCTGAACATATGCAAATCAAGCATTGTTGTCATTGGGGTCGATAAATTAAACTTATCTCATGAATTATCGCTCTCTGATCTCATTTATATTATCTTATTATCTCATTGAGGCTCCCTGTACACTGCATGCGATTCAGATTCCAATTGTTAATCGTTACTACATGATGCGTTTTTTCTGCATTTTTCTGTTGATAGCAATCAGGGAAAATCAGAATTGCGAATCAGAGTTGCAAATTGGATTTGCAGTGTGCAGGGAGCCTAACTGCCACACTGTATCTGTCTAATTTATTGAGCGGACATACTGCAAGATGTTGGGCGGACATGGTCAATCGTGTGCGCAGCGGTCACGGTGTGAGATATGGAGACTAGCGGCGAACTCGACGGAACCCCGTCTAATGTGAATGTTGATCAATTTAATGGAACCCTATGACGGCGCCAACTTTTTTCTCACCAGCGGGCACCTAAATTTCCTGCTTCCACCACCAAGCATCCATCTAAGCACAGTGCAGATACACCAAAACTGCACCTACCCATATGCACAGCACCAACACACACAGTGCTCCCACATCCTCCACACACACAGTCACACCACTCTCCCCTTACCCTCATATACATTTCACCCAAACGTCCTGGACTCATTCATCATACTGAGGCCCGCCCCTTCACCATAATTGCGTATTTGTGCTGCCCACATCCTGGTGAACAACCTGACAGTGAAGGTGTGATTTACATAAGAGGAAGGCAGAAACATGGGGAAATCCTTTTGTACCTTGTAAGATTTTTGCAGGTGTAAAGCATACCACCCAACTATTTGAGTTAAAGAGGAACTCCAGTGAAAATAATCTAGTAAAAAAAAAGTGCTTAATTTTTTACCATAATTATGTATAAATGATTAAGTCAGTGTTTGCTCATTGTAAAATCTTTCCTCTCCCTGATTTACATTCTGACATTTATTACATGGTGACATTTTTACTGTGGGCAGGTTATGTAGCTGCTCTTAGCTGTTTTGGCTGTTAGAGACAGCTGTAAACAGCTAATTCCTGTCTGTGAACATTGTTACATTGTGGCAGTTTGCCCAGAGTACCGCGGTACTCAGAGCTTCTTGTGGGAGAGGTTTCAGCACAAAATCAGTCATACCGCGCCCCCTGATGGTCTGTTTGTGAAAAGCATTATATTTCTCATGTAAAAGGGGGTATCAGCTACTGATTGGGATAAAGTTCAATTCTAGGTTGGAGTTTCCCTTTAAGAAATAGCGACACTTTAAGACACGCCCCTGCCATACCTCTAGCCATGCCCAGCCACACCCCTCACCATGCCCAGCCACACCCCTAGCCAGTGTTGGACTGAGAGGTGTTAAAGCTGAGGTAATTCACTTGCCAGCCAAGCAGCAATAATCAGGTGTTGCTGCTCACAGTGAAGACTTGTTGCAGGTTTCTATTGCAAGTGATAACACAGGGTTACCGCTGCTTGGCCAGCAGGTGGATTTCCTCAGTTTTTCCATCTCCCAGTCCGACAATGCCCCTAGCCATGCATAAAACAAAGAATTCAGACACAAAACATGCAGTTTTATCATTCAAACCACGCTGTTCCTTTCGATCATCATTCGTTTAATTTCAAAATAACATTTAAAAGTAAGAAAATATTACTATAAAGAATGAAAATACATTTTAGAGTCAATTTAAAACATTTTTCAGGTTAAAAATATACATATTTACGCAGATCTGTACATGAGTCCTGAAAGAGGGACAAATGAGGAGGAAAGAGGGACAGAGGGACATGGCTCCCAAAGAGGGACTGTCCCTCCAAAAAAGGGACAGTTGGGAGCTATTGTAAAGGAATTACCTATTGCAGTATCTGCTGAACAGAAGTGGTTGGCTCCACTATAAAGGTTGCAAATACTGTATATACAGCTGAGCTGAAGCAGTGTATTTTCTAGTTTTCTTTCTTTTTTTTAAATTATAAAACGGGCACCTGTTATGGAATTAGTGTGGGCAGATGGGTAAGGCCAGCACAAGAGACGCCTTGCTGCACTAACTAAACAAACACTAAACATGAAATCGTGAAGACACTGGCTTTCAGAATACCAATAATTAGAGAGGAACGCCTGTGCCAGAAAGTTTAAAGGTAGTGAAATGTAATAGACCAACTGGTCCCGTCTGCTGACAGGTGTAGCTACTGCTTTCAGGCGAGACACAAGCTGATGGTTGGCGAGAGTTTAAATGAGATAAGGAGGCTGTCATTGCGCCCAGCGCTGGAGGAACTGATGTCACTGAACAGTTCACATTCTGCATTCACTGATTTCTGTGCGAACATTTCTGCGTTTTTAATAGTCCTGCATAAGTATGATTTTAACGCTCTACAATTCTGTGTCTTATTAAGTACGACATTGGCATTTTCCAGTTCAGGCTTAATGCAGGATTGTCAGGGAAGATCAAATTCCATTAACCCACTACTCTGTTTTTATTATGTAGTCTACAGACAGTCTGCATTGCAAGCATTCCAATATAGTCATAAATGTTTCTGCTGTAATGAATCTTATCTCAGTCTTCTTATCTCAGTCAGCTTGGCTCTTTTCTGGTTCATTGCCGGAGAGAAGGAGACGGAAGCTTGTTATCGCCCCTCCCACATTCCTGCTCCTCACTGATTGGCTGAGGGCAGTTCAGTGTGACATGAGGCTGAGAAGGGAAATACACCTCACCCCTATGCAGAAGCTGCCGAAATAAGATCTACGTTGTGCTCACATGTGCTTACAAAGCAAGCTAGATGATAGTGCAATTCTAGGACACAATACTGGCAATGCATACACCATTTTAGTCAAGAGAAAAAAAGTAAGGGAGGAAATGGTATCAGGATTATCTTCAGTCAAAGACAGTACAGATGGAAAATGCCAGGAACAATTTTCTCTTTATTTACTATATAAAATTCACAGAAATCAAAATGTGGACAGTACAATACATATGTTATGTAAGTAGAACAAGTATTTATCTATTTATATATTGGGGGGGTCCTGGGATGGTATGGCTGTCCCTGCTGCTTTAAAGAGGATCTTTTTATCTAGGATTGAATTTTACCCCAAACAGTAGCCGATACTCCCTTTGTCATGAGAAATCTTTACCTTTACTCGAATAGATCACCTGGGACATTTCTGTGGCTGATATTGTGGTGAGACCCCTCCCACAATGTGATGTCATTGCCATGGCCATGACATTTCCTGTCTGTGTACCTTGTTGAATTGTGGTAATCAACGTCTGTTTCCAACTGCCAAGCAAGTAGTATCTCCCTCTAAAGAGGGTAGCAACAACCTTGAGATATAAACAAGTTTTCAGCCTACTACATTGTTAGTGGGTGTGTTTATGGATAATGGCAGTTGGTGCTGTGTGTGTTGTTTTTTTCATGTCCACCAGTAGCAAAGATGATGACCTACAGGCTTACGTGGGATCAAACAACATGAACATGAACTGTGATCATTGCTTGTGACCCAATCTTTAAAAGTATAAAATGCCAGAGCCTACAGGATGCGACCTAGGTTCATGTACTTTTGTTATTATTATTTAGTATTTCTATAGCACCAACAGCTTCCACAGCGCTGTGTTTAGTATATGGGCTTGTCACTTAACTGTCCCTCAGTGGAGTTCATAATCTAATCCCTATCATAGTCCTATGTCTGGGCTTAATTCACTAACCAGTGCTATCTCACTTAGCATGTGGTAAGGCTTTGCACGTGCAAACTAGGGTGCTAAGTAGTTTGCACGGCAAAGCTGTTGCTGTTTGAGTGCTATTTTAGCACGTGTACGGCGTTACGCTCTGTTCGCGTGCAACATCAACCACTTCGCATGCAAAGTATGCTTATCACGCTACTTAGCATACGAAGCAGCTGATTTTGCACGCAAAGAGCTGTGCGCAAAACTTTACGTGCGCAGCGCTAAACTCTTATGCGCATATTAGCACGTGACAAGGCAGTTTGCACGTGCTAAGGGGCTTTTCACTGGCGTGCTACCACTTAGCACGCTTTTGTGATTCAAGCCCCATGTATGTATCGTGTAGTGTATGTAACGTAGTTTAGGGCCAATTAGGTACAAGCTAATTAACTTACCAGTATGTTTTTGGGATGTGGGAGGAAATCTAAGTGACCAGAGGAAACCCCACACAGACATGGGGAAAACATATAAACTCTGTGCAGATAGTGCCCTGGCTGGGTTTCAAACTGGGGACCCAGTGCTGCAAGGTGAGAGAGCTAACCCTACACCACAGTGCTGCCATGTTATCGACATTATTTGGATCCAACAATGATCTGTTATGACCATAGCCATTCACATGAGGCCCTCCCCCCTTCATTTATTCTGCACAGGGGCCCATTGCTGGCTTTGTCTGCCACTGCTAAGTAGAGTGTACTATAATAAGATACAGTCTGCGCCTTCGTATGACTCATGATGTGTTGCAGTGTCTAGGCACAGGAGATAACATTCAGCTTAGATAAATTCCTTCTATACCTGGCTGTGGCTGCGGATGTGACCGCGAATCAGGTGATTCTCAAATGCATTGGAAACATTCTTCAACCAGCATTTTGTATATATAGCAGCTGAGAGCTTAACGAACGGACATCAAGGTATACCTTGCATCACACGTCTCAGAGAATGCGGTATGTACTCATGCTTATAATGACCAACACCTACTTATGTTACTAGATATTTTTACTATATCTTTTTATATTTTTAGTGATTTTTGTATATATATTTTTTTTGTCTATTACTACAAGATTTTTTTTTTTAACAAAGATTCTGGTCTCAAATTTCATTGGGGATTACTGTGATGCTACAAATAGATAGTGATGAGCAGGAATTTCGTATAATCGCAATTTCGCATCGTCATCCGCAACTACAATGCAAAATCATAATGCAAAATTTCAGGAAAAAAAATTGTTCTTAATTTTTGTTCTTAAACGTAATCAAGAACTGTATTTTCACAATTTTGCTGAATTTGTGCATACATTTATCATTAATGTTTGTTTTTAACCACTTTGTCCACCACTACAGTATATCTACGTCTTCTGTGACCAGTGGCGTAGCTAAGAAGCTGTGGACCCCGGTGCAAGTTTTACATTGGGGCTCCCCAAGCACTCTATACATAGCAATTGATACTGCGCACCAAAACCTGCCAAGGACAATTACAGTGTCAGAGGTCCAAGAAGGGGATGGGGAGCAGCTTGTTAATGATTACTACTATTTAAAGCATCTATAGAAGTGATTACCAACACAGGGCCAATAGGGAGCTAATATTGTGCTTGAGGGAGGGCCCCTCGGGGCCCCCCTGTGACCCAAGAGCCCTGATGCGGTCGCTACATCTGCAACCCCTATTGCTACGCCACTGTCTGTGACTTAATCTAAGCCACGAGTCAGTAGATATACGTCTTGTAGCAGAAGCAGTGCTGTGCAGGATTTGGGCTTACTCCTGTGCACATTTCTGGCACTATCTGATGCAGCACTAATTGGTGAACGGGAATATATGTTTCCTGAGCTAATGAGATTGATTTTTACTATTAAAAATACTTTTATTTTCTCATTTCATAGTGAAAAATAAACTCTGTAGCATTATTTCAGAATTAAATATCTTCACCATAAATTGTGATCGAAACATAATCTACGTTTTTTGACAAACGGTAAGAATAGCCAAACAAAATGTGTGTTTTTTTATCTACAGTAACACTTTTTATTTTTAAACTGGAATTGGTAAAACTGAGAAATAATGTGTTTTTTTTTCTATTTTTTCCTTGTTTTCCCATTAAATTTCATACAAAACAAAATTGTTCGAGGGAAAAAATGGCATACAGTGAAAGCCTAGTTTGTCTTGAAAAAAAAAATATAGATTTCATTTCTGTGTCATAAGTAGGGATAAAGTTATTTCTGATTAAATAAACTGTCAAAACTGCTCTGGTCCATAAGTGGGAAACAAGGTCTGGATGCAAAGTGGTTAAACATTCAGGACAGGAACGGTAATTTCGCATTTCCACTTAATTTTCACATAAATTCATCATAATAAATGGTCAGCTTTTTCTCATTGTTTGTCAGAATTCACTTTTGGTTATTGACCTTGAAGGCCACCTCTGCCACCTGTGTAATGTGTAAACTGGAGTTTTAGGGAATACATCGTTAAGTTAGGCATCGCTAATCTATCTGAGCTTCTGTTTAATGTGTAAACTGGAATTTCAGGTAATATATTTTTGGATGGCTACCTGCTAATTTGATGAGTTTCTGTTAATACATATGGAAATGTACTTGGCTAAATAGCCACGTCTTATCCAATGTAATTAGTATGCCATCTTGTTTGTTCAAAGCAGCTTATTTAGATCCAGCATTTCACTGTTTGCCTATATATACCTTGCTTGGAAAAATAATAAATTGGAGCATTAACGTTGTACTTAAAGGGAACCTGAAGTGAGTAAAATTATTTGAAATAAACACACGACGTAGCTGCAAATGAATATTACATACTAACCGTCAGTTCCTCTCAGAAGATCACCATTTTCTTCTTACAGAAAAACAAAACTTTGCTTTCTTAAAACAGAAAGAATTTGCGATAATTCAGGTTGGAGTGAGCTTGAGATGTCTCCCAGTGCATCACTGCTGAATATATGCAAATTAACCATTGTTGCCCTTAGAAGCTAAACACACCTCCAGAACCGCTGGAATGCAATGATGTGTCAGCTTGATAATTTGTACAGAGCCATAATAATTCAACATGCATACAGACTGTTTCGGGTTGTTTGATCCTCATCAGTGCATGACATGGATTAATTTGGCTCTATGGAGTAGGGCTTGTAACACCGAGAGGTACAGACTAACCAGAAAGCTCATGGTGAACTAGAACTCATTGGAGCGTGTAAGGGGCTACAGTGGTCCTAAAAGCCCCCTTACTAAAATACTAAGAAAAACAAAAGTTTGCTTTCTTAAAACAGAAAGAATTTGCGATAATTCAGGTTGGAGTGAGCTTGAGATGTCTCCCAGTGCATCACTGCTGAATATATGCAAATTAACCATTGTTACCCTTAGAAGCTAAACACACCTCCAGAACCGCTGGAATGCAATGATGTGTCAGCTTTTAGGACCATTGTAGCCCCTCAAACACTCCAATGAGTTCTGGTTCACCATGAGCTTGCTGTTTAGTCTGTACCTGTTCTTCTTACAGTGATCCCTTCCAGTTCTGACAATATTTTGTCAAAACTGAAATATACCAGTTGCTGTCAGTTATATATCAGCAGCTGTCAGTTACAACTGAATGTGCAAGGTAATGTCCATGTTTCCCTATGGCTCAAGTGGGTGATATTACAGTTTAACAGTGTGCTGACCAGGAAGCTGTTATGTGGTAATGGCCATTTTTAAAAGTGAGGACGGTGAATTCCATCAATCACAGTGGACAAACAGGACGCAGGAGAGGAGAAAGAGATTGAGGAGTAGACTACACAGAAGGTAAGCAGCACCAGTGTATGTTTATTTTTACTTTTTATTTTCAGTTCAGGTTCTCTTTGAGGTGTGTTTCCTTAGTGTTCTCCTGTGCAGAGTGTTCACACTTATGAGACACTTGAGAGTCTGAGGGTGGAGCGAGATAGGTTGTTGTGCTCAAAGTAGAAAACGACCGGGTCTCGACCTGGATTTAAAAGCTATAAAAGCCCAATTCATTATTGTATCACAGTATAGGTACACACAACGTTTCAGCAGTACTTGAGGCATGGAGATTAATAGAGGAAGACTCTCTATTGTCAAAAAATGTTTCCTTCTACCGTACCGTAAAGGAAACAATCTAGAAGTCATCCTGGTGAGGGAAGATTTAAGGAATAAGCCAGTCGGGTCTAGGTTTGCCCCCAAGAAAATGGGTACGTTTTCCTGCCTGTGTCAGAATTGCTCAAACATCCTGAGGGGTGACCATGTGATCCACCAAATGAAGGGTACAAAAATCAAAATATGTGGAAACTTTTCATGATTGACCACTAATGCCATTATTATCTTAAAAGTCCCTGTGGGTTTGGTTACGTGGGTCAGACTTCAAGGGTTGTTCAAAGACTTAACGAACATAGAAGTGACATAAGGATCTATAACAAAAAACAGCTTATTCCTATTACTGATGGTAGTAAAAAGAAATGTATTTCTCTCTTAGGACGACATTTTTTTTAACGCCAACATGTTGTCAATGATCTGAAATGGTGTGTCCTGGAGAAAGTAATAAGAAAGGAAGGTGTTGACCGCAAAACCAGGAGAGAAAGCTGATGGATCGATACGTTGAATACCCTCACACCAAATGGTTAAATGAGGACTTTAATTTGAGGTGTTTTCTGTGATATTAATTGCCAGGTCTCCTTTAAGACTGTGCCTGCTGACGCACCCCCCCCCCTTCTGCTGTTGCATTATGGGAACAGAGGGTGTATTTTATGCCTATTATTTGTGATAGAATTCTGACAATTGTTGGGTGAGTCAGCACTTGACAAAGGCCTGCGTGCCGAAACGTTGATTGTACCTATGCTGTGATACAATTAAGAATTGAGAATATGGCCTTTAAATCCAGGTTGAGACCCAGTCGTTTTCTACTTTGAGCAAGTCTGAGGGTTGAGGCCTGGTACAAATTATAACATTCTCTCATTTTATTTTTCTTACCTTATTAGATCGGACCCATAGAGTTCTTCTGAACAGTGTTTATCCGCATCTTTCAGACAATGGACACCAACGGGACCAACCTGATACCCCTAAGATCGGATTTCACAGAAAAGAGTGACAGCATTTGCATTCTTGGAACGGGGGACTTTGGACGAGCTCTTGGATTTAAGTTTCTTCAAAGTGGCTTTTCTGTGGTATTTGGGAGTCGAAACCCAGGAAAGACTAGTCTTCTCCCCAAAGGGGTGGAAGTTCTGAGTCACGAAGAAGCAGCTGGGAAATGTGCACTGGTCATCATAGCCATTCAGAGGGATCATTATGGGTTCCTCAGTGAACTCACAGAGGTGTTAGATGGAAAAATCCTAGTGGATATCAGTAATAACCTGAAGGTAGACCAATACCCAGAATCCAATGCAGAATATCTCGCTCATGTGGTACCAGGAGCTAAAGTCGTCAAAGCATTCAACACGGTATCAGCATGGGCTCTGCAGTCTGGAACCCTGGATGCCAGCAGGCAGGTAACAATTGAATATCTCTAGTGTGAAAACAGAATGGGAAGGGAAATGCAGGAACGATACTGAGGGTCCGCTAAAGTGTAGTATGTCAGGTCCTTTTCATGCACAATGTAGTCAACAGTTGAGTAAATACATTTTATGAGTTACCATTCAGGCAACCACTATAAAGGCTGGTGGGGAGAATAGTCCCGACCCAACTCTTCGTGGCAAAGGAAAAATGGAGGGGGGAGGGGGGGGAGAAACCCCGTCCATCAGGGGTTGACACAATCTAGACTGAACTGAGGGTAACATCCAGATTCCAGATATCCGGGTAACCTGGATATCTGAAAATGTTTATGCTATCCGGATCAGATTCCGGATTCCAGATTTCTTTAGAAATTCGGATAGCTATCTTTATTATTATTATTATTATTTATTGTATTTATAAAGCGCGAACATATTACGCAGCACTGGACAATAAATATATACACTGATAGAAGGATGACAGACATAAAAAGGTTATACAACATAGAGCAGAGTTATACATGAAAATTGTACAAAATACATGATCATGCGATATGGGCTGGTTAGGTAGGCCCAGTAATACAAGTACAGGCTTTCATAGGAGCTATCTGTGGATATTTGGCCACATAACCCGGATATCGGATCCGAAATACTGTAACTAAGGAGATGACATCCTGGAGCCAATCAGAGGGCTCCCAGCAGAAGCCCTAGCAACCAATCACAGAGGAGAACCCTGGCCAGTCCCACCTGAACTTATTGAGCCAATCAGATGGCTCCCAGCCTAAACCCTGGCACCCAATCACAGAAAGAAACACTTGCCAGCCCCCCTGTATAATAAGGAGGGCTGCCATGATGAGACATATTGTCTTAGCTTGCTGAATGCTCACTGAGAGACATGCTCCAGTGCTGGTGGCCTAGCAAGGGGGCTGTACACAGTTATAAACCTAAAGCTGTTCAGTGTTTAAACCCTTCACTACTATCACTACACTATTGTTAAATCGTGCATTGATGAATGAAGAAAATGGACTCCGGCACTCCAAAGCAATTGGTAGTTTATTAAAGCACGGTTACAATAGCAACGAGTTACAAGCCGCCTGTGTCATTGTTAAATCGTGAATCAGCTTGATTGATGTCATTGTATGACAGTCAGTGTATGTGCTCCAGTGCTGCTGGGCCAAGGGCTGTACACAGTGATAAGCTGTTCAGTGATTAACCCCTTCACTATCACTACACTATTGTTAAATCATTAATTAGCTTGATGTCATTTGTGTGACAGTCAGAGTGTGTGCTGCAGGCAGCTGCAATGTGTCTGTGTGTGTCCTGTGCACAGACCAGGCCAGTTGCTGCCTGCTGGCCAGCTATTAGCCTTAGGTATAGGTTAGGTTAGGGATTAGGGGATAGGATTAATGTGTTATTGTGTAGTTAGTACTGTAGTACTGCAGTCAGTGTGCTAGTAGTTGTTAGAGTAGTAGTATTACTGTGTTAGCTTTCTACAGAACTGCTGTGCTGTGAGCAGTGCCAGTGTGACAGTTAGTGTGCACTAGTGTCTTCTCCTCTGCTGTCTAACTTTCACTTGGCACATGGCACGTGTCACGTGGCACTTGTGCTACGTGACACGTTCTAAGTGCCAATTGCCACGTGCCACGACAGGCATGCTCCTGGCACACATTACACCTGCTGCTGCTGCATTGCCCTGCTCCTGCTGACTTTGCAGCTCCCACCGCCAGGCCAGGGTGCCACAGGCCACTGATACCACCTATATTTAACCCAAAACACAAAAGCTGCGTAATGTTTTGGAGGTGTCCGGCCTGAAAACTGTCAACTGTCATGTCCCAGATGTGCGGTTGGACTTTGGACACAATGTGGGCTGCACGACCGCTGTCTGGAACCTAGTCCTAATGTTAATTGACAGCCTTTTTTTTGGGGGGGGGGGGGATTTTAAGTCCCCACATCATCAATTAGTGTTCCCCTTTAAAAAATAATGATGCTACATGCCTCATTTACCCTTAAAAGCGTTTTTAAAGCAATTTAAAGGGCACTTCAGGTTTTTCTATCCGGATATCCGAATCCGCATGGATAGCCTGGATAATGCGTTCGGATTCGGATATCCAATCTGGATCCGTAATATCTGGGTATCTGGATCCGGATCAATTCGGATTTTAAAAAGTGGTATCCGAGCACCCCTGACAGAGGCACCAAAATAAAATGAATATTCTAAAAACAGTTTAAAACAGGTGATAGTGGTAGAGTTGCCTCCCAACAGATGACACTACAGGTCTATTTCAGTATAGAATTCAGTTTTATTGAGGTGGAACCCTCTATGCTGTGATGCATTTTTGGGTCGAATCCCGCTTCCCCAGGCAATAGGGGAGTAACTGTACAAAAGTGTCTCCATGTGTGGGTGTGGAGGAGGAGACGAGTAGCCTCTACAGTATCCAGAGGCTTCTGTCTTGTAGAGGCTTGCCCCTTCTTAGGTAAATAAGTGTTTTTTTAAACAAGGTTTGCTTGCGGTAAGTTAGCCAGTTAAAGTGGACCCAAATTAAAAATACAAGATTTCAGAAATATAATCTATTTTCTAAATTATAATAATAAATAGCAGCCTTTTTTCAGCTGCATGATGACAAATATAAAATATTTTACATTTATTGGAGGAACCCCTCCCTTCCTTTCAAATTGCCGGGACAAAATCCGGCAAACTGATGGAGTAAGTGGTCTCTGGCAATGGAGGAATTGCTAATGGCTGCCCCCAGTATAACCCTACTTATGAAAAGAGAAGGGTGAAAAGCATGCACTGAAATGCTCATAGGCTTGAAGGAGTGTTTATTTATCTTTGTATGTATCAGAGTGCTGCAACTACATATTTTTAATAAAAAAAAATGTTTGGTTTGGGTCCGCTTTAAGTCAGAATGCTCATTCTAGGTCAATAAATATTTGAGGCAAAAGATCAGCAAGAAAAAGTAATATTTTTAAAAAGAAGTCAGCAGTGGCGTCCTTCCATATTGCTCTCACATCAGTTTCCTTTGAACCAGCTCTGACATTAGAGCTACAGAGAGAAGAGAATTGTTCTGTTAAATTGTTCTTGTTTTTTTGCTGCAGGTCTTTGTGTGTTCAGATGACAATTTAGCCAAGCACACAGTGATGGATCTGGTACGAGCGATTGGGCTGACACCACAAGATAAAGGATCTTTGCTGGCTGCTAAAGAAATAGAGAATTACCCCCTTCAGCTTTTCCCGATGTGGAGACTGCCCGTGTACATCTGCGCTGGACTAACAGTATTTCTGTTCCTGTACTGCGTGATCTATGATGTGGTCTACTCTGCGGCCGTCACCGGCACCGATGTCTCCTTCCGCATCGCCATCTCAATTCCCAATAAGGTCTTCCCTATCGTCTCCCTCATGCTGTTGGGCTTGGTCTACCTTCCGGGAGTCTTCGCTGCCTTCATTCAGCTACATCGGGGGACAAAGTACAGCCGCTTTCCCAACTGGCTGGACCGCTGGATGCTGTGCAGGAAGCAGCTGGGATTGGTCGCTCTCGCCTATGCTTTCCTCCATGCCATCTACACTCTGGTCATTCCTATTCGATATTACGCAAGGCACAGAGCAGCCACCAACGTCATCACACAGGTATTATATATCAATTTTACAAACTTTTCCCAGAATAGTTGCAGGTGGTCCCCAGTTAACAAATGAGATAGGGACTGTAGGTTCATACTTTCCTTGATTCAATTCTTAAGTTGGAACACTGTGCCATCTCTGTCCCCTGTGTCTCCAGTGTTCCCCTCTGTGTCATCTCTCCCCCCTCTGTGCCATCATTACATCCCCCTTGTGCCTCTTATGCCCACTGCTCCTCTTATACCCCCCTGCATCTCCCATGCCCCACTTTGCCTCTTATGCCCCCTGTACCTGCTATGTCCCATGTGCTTCTTATGCCCCCCATGCCTCCTGCCCATCTCACCTCATTTCCCCCTGTGCCTCTTATGCCCCCCTTGTGCCTCTTATGCCCAATGCGCATCCTATATCCGTTTGAGCCTCTTATGTCACTCTTTGCCTCCTATGCCCCCTCTGCCTGCTATGTCACCCCTTTGCCTCCTATGCCCCCCTCCCCCTGTGTCTCTTATGTCCCCTTGTGCCTCTTCTGCCCACCTGTGCTTCATAATGCCCCCCTGGGCCTCCTATGTCCTCCCTTTGCCTTCTCTGTGCCTCCAACCTGTGCCTCATAATAGAAGACCTTGCGATGGACCCCACAGCAGTACGGTGTATTTTTACAATGCATACAAGGTACAGCTTCAGCTGGGTGTGTTGCGTTGTAAACTGATCCTCACTCATGGCTGGAGGGTGTCTTTGGGACTGGAAGCATACATAAATATTCCAACATGTGACTCGATCAGCAATACAAGCTAGAAGAAAAGTTAGAACCTATGTAAGGTTTTAATTGCAATTTGTGTCCACGTTGGAAAGATTCCCTGACAAGACGTTAAAGGCAGTGGCTTAGCTAAGGAGCTGTGGGCCCTCAATGCAAGTTTTACAATGGGGCCCCCCAAGCACTATATATAACAATTACGATACGGCACATCAAAACCTTCCAATGGCAACTACAGTGTCAGAGGTGCAAGAAGGGGATGGGGAGCAGTGTGTTAATGATTACCACTAATCAAAATATCTATAGAAGTGAATATTATGAGCACAGGACCAATAGAGAACTAATACTGCAGTTGAGGGAGGGCCCCTCGGGGCCCCTCTGGCCCAAGGGCCCCAATACGGTTGCTACCTCTGCACACCCCATTGCTACGCCCCTGGTTAAAGGACACCTGAAGTCAGAGGGTTATGGAGGCTGCCATATTTATTTCCCTCTATACAATACCAGTTGCCTGGCTGTCCTGCTGATCCTCTGCCTCTAATACTTTTAGCCGTAGATCCTGAACAAGCATGCAGCATATCAGATGTTCCTGAATGAAGTGTGGCTGGATTAGCCGCATGATTGTTCCAGGTGTGTGACTGTGTGATTTAGACACTACTGATGCCAAAGAGATGAGCATTGTTTAAAAGAAAATAAATATGGCAGCCTCAATATCACTCTCACTTTAGGTGTCCTTTAATGATACTCATTTATTCACTGAACGTAAACCATTTTTGCATCATTCGTTTTATTTTTACATGGCACGGTTTGCAATGCTGACTTCCTGCTTCCCATAGCCAAGGGGGGCCCTGTGGTCTCTCGGCCATCATAAAGGGAGTGCGATGAGGGCCTTATAGAGAGAAGGCCCCCCTGAATTACAGTGTAATCGACGGAAGTGCTGGAGGGAAATGACAGTCTAATCTAGGTTACGCTTAGCATCCTCGGATCCATGACTACAGCGCCCTCGTGGGTTACGTGATGAGAGAGGACACTGTAACCATAGAGACTCAGACGCATGGTAAAGCAGGGGGCTAACCTGGCTACCTATAACTTAATCCTCATACAGATGCCTGATTGAAGTGTGTACAGACGCCCCTAACCAGCGGTGGCTGCTTGCCAAGCAATCCGCCCAGTGGATCAACTTGGCTAAGAAGCAGCCAACTTCTTGAAAACACCACTCCCCTGCCCACCACATGACGTCATGTACGCACCGCTCTGTCATCCCTCCGCCCCCGTAGTATAGCAACAAAACGCATTGTCTGCTACACAGCTGACACACGTCTGTACAGGCCTGCCCAGCGATGTCACCCAAAGGGATTCCCAATCCCAGAAGGGCAACATCATTTGTTAGATGTGTATGCACCTTTAGGGGAGCTAATCTAGGGCCCCATGATTACAAAGTGTTTTAAATAAACCAAAGAAAGCAGGTCCGTCCATGATAAGATTTGGACTAACCTGAGTGAATTCTTGTGCACAGCTTGAATTGATTAGGATGTAGCTAAACACTGATTCTCTTTAACAGGTGCAGAAGAATGAAACCAACCCCTTCCTCATCGTCTCAGCCTGGCGCTCCGACTCCTACATAGCGCTCGGCATTCTGGGATTTTTCTTCTACGTTGTTCTGGGAATAACTTCTCTGCCCTCTGTGTCTAACGCTGTCAACTGGAGAGAGTTCCGCTTTGTCCAGGTACAACCGGGGATGTCTCTATTCTATGTTCAATGCTGTAAAACAGGACCCCCTCGAGCCAAGTATAGAGCATGTCCATCCTGCAAATACAGTGTTCCCACTCTGCTTTCAGTAATAACTTCTGCCTTTAAGGCAGGGCCCAGGTGTCAAACTCAAATACAAAGTGTGTCGAAATTGTAGACTGGGAGTCTGGGACCTAGTTGGGTGGCTGAAATTGTACACTGGGACCGAGTCTCAGGCCAACCTCAATGTCCTCTGGCCACCTTCCTCTCTTTTAAAGAGGCGCTGTTAGGTATAGGGTCTCAGAGAAAAAAAACACATATATCAGTAGCTAAATATTGGCTGTACTTACATTACATATGCATTTCACTGTCCACGTTTGGATTTCACAGAATTTTTATATAGTATTTGCAGAGATTGATGCTCCTGAAAGCTCATGGCAGGTTCCATGTTTGTCTGTATTGTATGAAGCCAATTGTGATGTAATATCCTCCCTTACCCTGCTTCCTGATGATTCGACTCACAAAAAAGATCCAGATCAAAGATCCGAATCAGTGTTGTGAGCTTGGCTGCAAGATACAAGCTGCTGTAACATGAGCCTGTAACTTCCCACTGTGAAAGCAGCCTTAGGGTGGGATAGGAAAATGAAGGGGAGGACCAAGGGAGTGCAGTGGGGAGAAGAAGCAGCCCCAGAATGCTTTGCAGTATTTGTTATGCGGCCTGCCGGCCTCCTTAGGAGCTTGGGAATAAAGAGGCTTGCTGTTCAGCAAACATCAAAGTAAGAGAGATTTTTAACTTCAGTATTGCCTTTTTGGCTTCCTTCTAAACTGTTTAACACAGGAGAATAGAGGTTTAAATTAGCTTTTGCAGCCTGACAGTTACTCTGTCTAGAGACCCCCACCCTCCCGTATACAGTTCCCTGGTGTTTAGTGCTTTCCCCCTACCTCCCCATATGGCTTCCCTGGTGATCTAGGGCTTCACCTCCAATATAGCTTCTCTGGTGGTCTAGAGTGGGCCAAACATAATGCAAAGTGGGGAAACCACTTGGAGGCCAAATTTAATGGCTCTATGGGCCAGAGTTTGACATGTGTGCTTTAAGGTCTCAATATATTATAGGGAACACAAGGTGAGAGAAATATAGAAGCTGACATGTTTATCTACTTTTAAATAATGCACATTGCCTGGCTGTCCTCTGCCTCTAAGCCATAGAGCCTGAACAAGCATGCAGATCAGATGTCTATGACAAATCTGACATGATTAGCTGCATGCTTGTTTCAGATATGTGATTTAGACCCTACTGACCAGAAAGATTGCAGGACAGCCAGGCCACTGGAATTGTTTAAAAGGAAATAAATATGGCAGCTTCCTTAGGTCTCACATAGTGTTGGGCGAACACCTGGATGTTCGGGTTCGCGAACGTTCGCCAAACATGGCCGCGATGTCACACCTCGAGTTCCTTTTAAAGGGAATCTGTAACAAAAAAAGAGCCCCTGGGTGTGGTACTTGCCTTAGGAGGGGGAAGCCTATGGATCCTAATGATGCTTCCCCCGTTCTCATAATCCTCAGGGATGCAGCGCTGGCAACCCTTGAATGATTCAGTGACAAGGTGGTCACCGGTTCGTGCAGGTGCAGTAGCGCATGGCAATATTTACCATCTGCACTCCTGTGCAGACACAGCAGCGGCTTTCTGATGGGCTCCAGAAGAATTAGCTGAGCCCGATCAGGTCCACATTGCCTACGCCTGCGCAGTAGAGTGGATCTAATTGGGCTCGGCAATTTCTGTCGGAACCCATTGGAAAGTCGTTACTGCTCCTGCGCCTTTTCTGTTTTGTTTCTTTATACTCTAACAATAATTACATTTCCAATAATTTGCAAAAAAAATAGTGATATACCTTAATGACCTACATACAAAAAAAAAAGCTGAGTTCTCTGAGTTAACTATTTATGGATTTATTTATTTTTTAATACTGCCACTTTTTTTGTTTTTATTTTATTGTTTTATTCTTTTATATTTTGGTAATTATAGGGGAGGGGAAGGGGAGGGGTTAAAATTAAATTTTTTTTATTTATTTTAATGTTTTTGGTGTATTTTTACTTTTTGGCCACAAGATGGCTCCACACTATCCTGTGTACTGAACAGTACACAAGAAGTAGTGTTAACCTGTGTTTTTACTTCCACTTTGTAAATGAGTACAGGCATCTGTAACGATAGGTGTAACACAGAGAGGGTCTGATTACTGGTGAACTGCAGTATCACTGAGAATGCAGAATATACCCGATTATTGGTTACCTGCAGTATCACCGATAATCAGATATATAAGCTAACCTCTGGACACCTGAGTAACGAGTGTTTGGTGCAACTGTAATGTTTTGAGGGCTGCACCTCAAGAGCAGGTACAGGGCAGCAAGGAGTACTGCACAAGTACTGATTCCTTCCGAAGGCCTAGACCTCCCCGAGGGAGGAGTCAGGCTAAGCGTAGGAAGGACAGAGCGTGAGTGACACCAAAGAGGTAGTGTCACTAACGGATCTGGGAACTGCCTTTAACAGTAAGGTCAGTTCTCGCGGTCGGGCAAGCCAGGTCGTAAACACACGGACAGATAAAGTACAGATTCAGAAGGCAGAGGCGAAGACTAAAGTACAGGCAGGGTTCGGCAACAGGGTATCAGATATATCGAGGTACAAAATCAGGAGGCAAATGCAGAGTCTAAGGACGAGCCGGGATACGGCAACAGAGTATCAGAATAGCAAGGTACAGGATCAGAGTTCAGAAGAATAGTCAAGGCAGGCAAAGGGTCATAACAGATAATCACAATCAAACTAGTACTTTAAGCTATCAACAGAATATAGCTAAGTGTAGGATTACAGCTCCAGCTGGTCCCGGCACACTTTCGGATCTGACTCAGATCTGCGTGCTACCACGTAGTGATCGCAACGCCAGACAACCAGCCAGCAGTATATATACCAGAACACTCTCCAGGCCCCTCCCTAAGTGCTGGGCCAATGAGAGGTGTTGGAAATGTCAGCTGACCAGCCTGGTCAGCTGACTCACTTCTGGCTGTCATATAAGCTCTGCCTCTGCGCGCGCGCGTGTCACTCTGAATCTAGGTGGACTATCAGTCCCAGCCACACCAGTACTGTCCTGCAATGTGCCTGTGGCAGACCCATGCACGCTAACCGCCGCGGCGGTTTTTCCGCATTCCGCCACGCTATCCGTGGAAAGAGCCGCCTCCCACTGACCTCCAGCGGCGGCTCTTCCGCGTTTCCTTACAGTACCCCCCCCGAGGAGTGGACTCCGGACAGCTCCTTCCAGGTTTTTCTGGGTGTAAAGTGTGGAACTCCTTTCTTAATTCGTCCGCATGCATGCGACTCCCAGGTACCCATGACCTTTCCTCAATGCCAAACCCTTTCGAATGCACCAGATACTGTACCGAGTTCTGTACAATGCGTGAGTCTAATATTTTCTCTACTTTGTACTCAGGTTGGTCATCTACCATCACAGGAGGAGGAGGAGTGGGACCCACATGAACTGCAGGTTTAAGCAGGGACACGTGAAAAGATCTCACGCCCCGCATGCTGGCCGGAAGATCTATAGCATAAGTGACATTGTTGATTTTCTTGGTCACAGAAAACGGACCCACAAACCTGGGACCCAATTTGGCTGACGGTTGCTTCAGGGTCAAATGACGTGTGGAAACCCAGACTAAGTCCCCTGGTTGAAACTTCCATTCCAAAGAACGTTTCTTGTCAGCCTGACCCTTTTGACTTAGAAACGCCTTCTCCAAATTATTCTTAACAATTCCCCAATTGTTTCTGAGTGACTTCTGCCAGACCTCCAGTGCTGGAAACGGAGTGGAGGCCACAGGCAATGGGGAAAACTTAGGCAACCTCCCAGTCACTACCTGAAACGGAGAGAATCCCGAGGAGGAACTTCTTAAATTATTGTGCGCAAATTCTGCGAATGGTAAAAACTTGACCCAATCGTTCTGCGCTTCAGCAACATAGCATCTCAAAAACTGTTCTAATGATTGATTGACCCTCTCCGTTTGCCCATTGGTCTGTGGGTGGTAGCCCGACGAGAATGATAGCTCCATGCCCATTTGATGACAAAATGCCTTCCAAAATCCAGACACAAATTGGACTCCCCTATCTGACACGATGTTCTCCGGAATGCCATGCAGCCGGAAAACGTGAATGATGAACAATTCGGCCAGTTCCTGAGCCGAGGGGAGTCCTTTCAGGGGCACAAAATGGGCCATTTTGCTAAAGCGGTCGACTACCACCCAAATGACCGACATGCCTTCAGACCTGGGCAGTTCCCCCACAAAATCCATGGACAGGTGGGTCCATGGCTCACTCGGGGTGGGCAAAGGCTGTAACCTTCCCACAGGTGCCAGCTGGGAGGGTTTACTTTTAGCTAGTGTTGGGCGAACATCTAGATGTTCGGGTTCGGGCCGAACAGGCCGAACATGGCCGCGATGTTCGGGTGTTCGACCCGAACTTCGAACATAATGGAAGTCAATGGGGACCCGAACTTTCGTGCTTTGTAAAGCTTCCTTACATGCTACATACCCCAAATTAGCAGGGTATGTGCACCTTGGGAGTGGGTACAAGAGGGAAAAAAATATTTGAAAAAGAGCTTATAGTTTTTGAGAAAATTGATTGTAAAGTTTCAAAGGAAAAACTGTCTTTTAAATGTGGAAAATGTCATGTTTCTTTGCACAGGTAACATGCTTTTTGTCGCCATGCAGTCATAAATGTAATACAGAGAAGAGGTTCCAGGAAAAGGGACCGGTAACGGTAACCCAGCAGCAGCAGCACACGTGATGGAACAGGAGCAGGCGCAGGAGGAGAAGGCCATGCTTTTTGAGACACAACAACCCAGGCCTTGCATGAGGACAAGAAGCGTGCGGATAGCATGCTTTTTACCGCCATGCAGTCATAAATGTAATAAAGATAAGAGGTTCAATAAACAGGGACCGGGCGTCAACGCTAACCCAGCAGCAGCAGACGTGATGGAACAGGAGGAGGCGCAGGAGGAGAAGGCCACGCTTTCAGGTGCAACTCAGGCCTTGCATGAGGACAAAAAAATGTGTGCGCAAAGCAATGCAATGAGTAGTTTTCAGGACACAATGGGCTATTCGGAGGAGCTATTCCCACCCCCACAATCTTCTACCTGTGAAAGGTCAATGGAACAGCCACAAATGTTGTGCCCGGATTCACAACCTTTTTCTGTGGAAAATGCACCTCGCACTGAAATGCAAGGCGAGGCCGAGGATGAACATGACGTCAACAACTCAACATGACGCAAAATGGGGGCGGAACAGAAAGCTGCTTTCAATGTTTTGAAGGCCTTAATTGCCTCCGGTGGCCAGTTAGATGCATCATTCATCACACCCAAATCCCAGAGCAATGTGTGCAGGAATTTGAATCTCAGGAGGTGTACCGAGATCATCTGGACAAGTGACCAAGTGACAAAGTGACTAGTGACAAAGTGACAAAGTGACAAAATGACAAAGTGACAAAATGACAAAGTGACAAGTGACAAAATGACAAAGTGACAAGTGACAAAGTGAGAAGTGACAAGTGACAAGTGACAAAATGACAAAGTGACAAGTGACAAAATGACAAAGTGACAAGTGACAAAGTGACAAGTGACAAAATGACAAAGTGACAAGTGACAAAGTGACCAGTGACAAAGTGACAACTGACAAAGTAACAAAATGACAAAGTGACAAAGTGACAAAGTGACCAGTGACAAAGTGACAACTGAGAGGTTGTTCTGGGGAGCTCCACTGCACTCAGTCGCATATGAGGAGAGGTCTCGTCGGGACTGCTGATCCTCCTCAGCTTGCTCAAAGCCTTGAGGGTTCCTGAAGATCCTCTGCTTGGAGTTCGCCGGGGTTCAGCTTGGTGTCGGGGTTGGCGGCGTCCTCCTCACTCCAACGTGGCAGATCTTCTGTTGAAGGAAAAAAAAAAAACATTGTTAAAAGTCCAGTACCGCTTCTGAAGGACTCACCAAGAGATGCAGGAGCGCTTCAATCCAGCGCACCATCGCTCGCTGGGTGATGTCCCTGCCTACGCGCTGGAATTCTACGCTGCACATGCTAGCACGCTTTTGCGCAGTGCCGAGGCGCATTCCAGCAGCTAGTAGCTACCAAGCTTCTGTGGATCTGATTGGGCCACCATGTTGGATCTCTGCCAAGTCCTCCAAAATTTTGAGCAATCCACGTTGCGTGACTGAGCAGTGACAACTCTACAGTCAGCATTACAATACCACTGCTGTGTTTACTGAAGAAATCAATGTTGAAGATGGAAACCGCTGGCATGATGCAAGTGGGGGATTCTGAAGATGAAAACGATCAGCGTGATGATACCAACATCAGGCAACCTGCCTCAGGAAACGCTGGTCCCAGCTATGACAAAGAACAGGACGAGGAACAGCTGGAGTTGGAGCAGGAATTGGATGCCCCCACTGCCGAGGGACAGAGCGGTGCACGTTGGACTTCCACAATTTAGCGGGAAAGGACAGCAGAAGAGGAAGAAAGTGATGCTGGTGACGAATATGGTGCATCACAACAATCACAACGCTTACAAGAACATGAAGATAGAGGAGTCTGGCAGGACTCTCTGGCACACATGGCTCAATTCATGCTAGACTGCATTGAACGCGGCCCGCGCATTATTCACTATTCATTATTATTCATTATTCTGGAATCTGGACAACACCAATTACTGGGTTTATACCCAGTTTATACAAACACAATGTTAAAAAACTGATTGAAGAAAGTGTCAGACAGGTCAAAAATGGAACAATTCCAGCAGGCCCTTGAGGATGGAGACTTTAGAGAGGAGATTGACATCCTCCTCCTTCTCTAGCCAGTTGTACGCCGACAGACTGACTTCAGCAAACCCAGGAGGACCAGGAGGGCAGCAAAGAACACAAGCTGCTGCTAGTGCCCAAAAGGGAATGGTATTGGCAGTGTCCTTGGAGTGGGAACATTTTCTGACACCCATGCAGCAGCCCACAGAACAGCAATCGGGCAGTTTCACGTCCTCCAACACCAATCGCCTAGAGAAGATGGTCAAGGTCCAGGACTACATGTCAGATGGCGTAGCTGTGTTGAACAATCCATCTGCAGACAGACGGTGAGTGTGACAGGCAGCACAGAAGGACCATGGCAACTCACTCATAGTACCACAGTTTGATAGTGCTGCCCAAAAAATTATATGGATCCGTGGACCCGGGCACTGCAGGCAGTACTGGGAAGTGGGAACGCAGATTTTAGTACCTAAACACACGATACAACATGTTTTCCGGGGTCGGACTCTGAGGCACATACAGATGGTCCCGATCATCATCCTCATCATACAACTCTTCTCCTGAGTCTGACCCACCCACCACCTCTGCCACCCCAACATCCCCAGACACAGACCCCTCATCGTCCTCAACATTAACTTGGGATGCTGGCCTGAGCCCGACCTCCTCCTCCACATCAGGCCCCATCATCTCCTCAATGGCAGCCCTCATTAATCGTTCTGGCGACGGACCGATGGACATAACATTCTCCTCCGGAGAGGGCTGCTGCTGACCACTGGCTGCTGTAGTGGATGTTATAGCTTGCGTGGGGCGTTGGCTGTTGCTGTTGTTGGGAGTGCTGCTCACAGCGGAGGTCTCTGAGGAACTCATGGTGAGCTCATATAGTGGTTGGCGGTGAGTGGAGTATTACTGATCCCAGCAATATACACACTGACTGGCAGAGTACGCAATGCTATATAGTCTGGCTGAGCGGTGTACACAGAGTGGCAGTACACACAATGCTATATAGTCTGGCTGAGCCGTGTACACAGAGTGGCAGTACACACAATGCTATATAGTCTGGCTGAGCGGTGTACACAGAGTGGCAGTACACACAATGCTATATAGTCTGGCTGAGCCGTGTACACAGAGTGGCAGTAAACACAATGCTATATATAGCGTGGCTGAGCGAGGTACACAGTGGCAGTACACACAATGCTATGTAGTCAGGCTAAGCCGTGTACACAGAGTGTCAGAAAACACAATGCTATATATAGCGTGGCTGAGCGAGGTGCACAGTGGCAGTACACACAATGCTATATAGCCAGGCTAAGCCGTGTACACAGAGTGTCAGAAAACACAATGCTATATATAGCGTGGCTGAGCGAGGTGCACAGTGGCAGTACACACAATGCTATATTAGTCAGGCTAAGCCGTGTACACAGAGTGTCAGAAAACACAATGCTATATATAGCGTGGCTGAGCGAGGTGCACAGTGGCAGTACACACAATGCTATATTAGTCAGGCTAAGCCGTGTACACAGAGTGTCAGAAAACACAATGCTATATATATAGCGTGGCTGAGCGAGGTACACAGTGGCAGTAAACAATGCTATATATAGTGTGGCTGAGCGAGCGGTGTACTACTGTTCCCAGCAGCGACACACAATGACTGGGGGGGACCCTGGCTAGCGTGGCTGGAGAGCGAACTACCCTGCCTGCCTACCCAAAGCTAAACCCACAGACAAATGGCGGAGATATGACGTGGTTCGGGTATTTATTTACCCGAACCACGTGACCGTTCGGCCAATCAGAGCGCGTTCGGGCCCGAACCACGTGACCCGTTCGGCCAATCACAGCGCTAGCCGAACGTTCGGGGAACGTTCGGCCATGCGCTCTTAGTTCGGCCATGTGGCCGAACGGTTTGGCCGAGCACCGTCAGGTGTTCGGCCGAACTCGAACATCACCCGAACAGGGTGATGTTCTGCAGAACCCGAACAGTGGCGAACACTGTTCGCCCAACACTACTTTTAGCACATACCGCACATTCCCTGACATATTCCCTGCAGTCTGTTGCCATAGAAGGCCACCAAGCACACCTGGCAATAAGATCCTGCGTCCTGGCAGATCCAGGGTGACCAGCATTCTTATGGGCGTGAAACATTTGTAGGACCTGTAGACGGAATGGCAGTGGAATAAACATAACCCCCTCAGGTTTTCCCTCAGGGACATCCTGCTGAAAGGGACTCAAAACCTCTGTCCAATTCTCCCAGGTCTCTGTGGCTGCTAACACTAACCTCTGCGGGATGATGGACTCAGGAGCAGGGGGCTGTGCTGTCTCTGGTTCAAAACATCTGGACAGGGCATCTGCCTTGATGTTTTTGCTGCCTGGAGTGTACGTGATTATGAATCTGAACCTTGTAAAAAATAAAGACCAACGGGCCTGACAGGGACTTAGTCTCTTAGCCCCCTCGATGTATTCCAAATTCTTGTGATCAGTGTAAACCGTGATCGTATGTTCTGCCCCTTCTAACCAATGGCGCCATTCTTCAAACGCCAACTTAATGGCCAGAAGTTCCCGGTTACCTATATCATAGTTTTTCTCTGCTGGTGAAAACCTACGGAAAAAATAAGCGCATGGATGTAATCTGCCCTGCAACCCTGACCGTTGAGACAGCACCGCCCCCACCCCAACCTCCGAGGCATCCACCTCCACAATAAAGGGGTAAGACGTGTCTACAGGTCTCAAAATGGGCGCTGAGCAAAACAATTTTTTCAGATGAGAAAAGGCTGCAACAGCCTCAGGGGACCAGTGGTTGGTATCTGCCCCCTTTTTTGTGAGACTGGTAAGGGGGGCAATTATTGTGGAATACCCCTTTATGAACCTCCTATAGTAGTTCGCAAAACCCAGAAATCTCTGCAAGGTCTTCAGCCCCACTGGCTGTGGCCATTCCAAGACCGCTGTGACCTTGGCAGGATCCATCGACAGGCCTGAGGTGGAAATCACATACCCTAAGAACGTGACGGTGGTCACCTCAAAAACACACTTCTCCACCTTGGCATAAAGCATATTTTGTCTCAACTTGTCCAGCACAAATTTAACGTGGATCCTGTGCTCAGAGAGGTTGTTAGAATAGATTAGTATATCGTCGAGGTATTCCAGCACAAATCTACCCAGCACCTCCCTGAATATCTCATTGATTAATTCTTGGAAGACGGCTGGCGCATTGCACAACCCGAAGGGCATCACTAAGTACTCGTAATGCCCGTCGGGTGTGTTGAAGGCCGTCTTCCATTCATCGCCCTTTCTAATGCGGATCAGGTTGTATGCACCCCTCAGATCTAACTTTGAGAAGATCTTAGCGTTTGTGACCTGCGTGAATAAATCGTCTATCAATGGTAACGGATAACGATTCTTCACCGTGATTTTATTCAGGCCCCGGTAATCGATGCAAGGTCGAAGACCTCCGTCCTTTTTCTTAACAAAAAAGAAACCGGCCCCTGCAGGCGACCGGGAGGGGCAAATGAACCCTTTGGCTAGATTGTCACGGATGTACTCTTGCATAGCCACTTTCTCTGGTCCAGACAAATTATACAGGTGTCCCCGGGGGGGGCATACAACCGGCACGGAGATCGATGGGGCAATCGAAAGGGCGATGAGGAGGTAACTTATCAGCCGCCTTGGGACAGAATACATCTGAAAATTCTGAATATTGCTCGGGAACACCCTTTACATGAATCTTGGTCTGACCTAATGTCACTTTCCCTAGACACTGCTGGGAACAGAAGTCTGACCAACTGGTTAATTGTCCTGCAGCCCAACTAATCTGTGGCGAATGGAGCTGCAGCCAGGGCATACCTAAGACAACTGTGGAGGTAGTCATGTGTAATACAAAAAAACTTAATCTTTCCCTATGCAGTACCCCAATAGTGACTTCCACCTCTGGTGTCTGAGACAGCAGACGGTCCCTTTGTAGCGGGGAGTCGTCCACGGCAGTAACCTGGATAGGTGGTTTTACTGGGGTGAGTGGAATGCCCAACTTCTCTGCAAACTCGGAACTCATAAAATTAGCTGCTGAGCCTGAATCAACAAAGGCCTCCGTGGCTTCAGATTCGTCCCCCCACGTAATAGTACATGGAAGGAGCAAACGTTTTTCTTTTAAGGGTATGAGTCGGGCGCCCAGGGTGTTACCCCCTACAACTCCTAGGCGGTAGCGTCTTCCCGGCTTATTAGGGCAGTTTCGTACTATATGCCCCCCTTCCGCGCAATACAGACACAGCTGTTCGGTCGTTCTCCGTCTTCGCTCCACCTGGGTCAATTTTGACCGACCAATCTGTATCGGCTCGGGTGGAGGCAAGACAGGAGAAGATGAAACAGTAGGAGGTGGAGTCACTGGGGCTGTGGCGTAAGACACCATTCTGACACGGGAACTACCCCTGGTCTGTTTTTGGTAGCACAGCCTGTGGTCGATTCGGATGGCCGCTGAGATGGCCTCATCGACTGTTCTGGGCTCGGGCTGACTTAGCATCAGATCAGAGACCTCATCGGACAGCCCTGATAAGAAACCATCTAACAGGGCATAAGTGTCCCACCTGGCCGTAACTGACCACCTCCTAAATTCGGCCGCGTAATCTTCGACCGGACCTTTGCCTTGACGCAAGAGTTTGAGCTTCCGCTCAGAAGTCGAGGCAAGGTCCGGATCGTCGTAAATTACTGCCATAGCTTTAAAGAATTCCTCTACAGAGGTAAGAGCTTTGTCTCCGGTGGGCAGGCTATACGCCCAAGACTGGAAGTCGCCGGACCACAAAGTTTTAATAAACGTGACCCCCTGGGTCTCAGTACCCGAAGATTGGGGTCTCAACTCAAAATAGGACAACACTCTACTCCTAAAATTCCGGAAGTCAGATCTGTGGCCAGAAAAGCTTTCAGGTACAGGCATACGTATGTCAGAGCTAGAAGGGGATTGCACATGATCCACTGATGTCTGGAGGGTTTGTACAGACCCTGATAGGGCATCAATAAGTGTTATGTGGGTGCCCAGTACTTGATTGATGTTGTCCACCGAAGCGGCAAGTACACCCAGATGATCAGTGTTTGCGTTCATTTTGTATTTGGTCTGGCGTTCTGTAACGATCGGTGTAACACAGAGAGGGTCTGATTACCGGTGAACTGCAGTATCACCGAGAATGCAGAATATACCCGATTATTGGTGACCTGCAGTATCACCGATAATCAGATATATAAGCTAACCTCTGGACACCTGAGTAACGAGTGTTTGGTGCAACTGTAATGTTTTGAGGGCTGCACCTCAAGAGCAGGTACAGGGCAGCAAGGAGTACTCCACAAGTACTGATTCCTTCCGAAGGCCTAGACCTCCCCGAGGGAGGAGTCAGGCTAAGCGTAGGAAGGACAGAGCGTGAGTGACACCAAAGAGGTAGTGTCACTAACGGATCTGGGAACTGCCTTTAACAGTAAGGTCAGTTCTCGCGCTCGGGCAAGCCAGGTCGTAAACACACGGACAGATAAAGTACAGATTCAGAAGGCAGAGGCGAAGACTAAAGTACAGGCAGGGTTCGGCAACAGGGTATCAGATATATCGAGGTACAAAATCAGGAGGCAAATGCAGAGTCTAAGGACGAGCCGGGGTACGGCAACAGAGTATCAGAATAGCAAGGTACAGGATCAGAGTTCAGAAGAATAGTCAAGGCAGGCAAAGGGTCATAACAGATAATCACAATCAAACTAGTACTTTAAGCTATCAACAGAATCTAGCTAAGTGTAGGATTACAGCTCCAGCTGGTCCCGGCACACTTTCGGATCTGACTCAGGTCTGCGTGCTACCACGTAGTGATCGCAACGCCAGACAACCAGCAACTGAACAGCCAGCAGTATATATACCAGAACACTCTCCAGGCCCCTCCCTAAGTGCTGGGCCAATGAGAGGTGTTGAAAATGTCAGCTGACCAGCCTGGTCAGCTGACTCACTTCTGGCTGTCATATAAGCTCTGCCTCTGCGCGCGCGCGCGTGTCACTCTGAATCTAGGTGGACTATCAGTCCCAGCCACATCAGTACTGTCCTGCAATGTGTCTGTGGCAGACCCATGCACGCTAACCGCCGCGTCCAACGCGGCGGTTTTTCCGCGTTCCACCACGCCATGCGTGGAAAGAGCCGCCTCCAACGCGGCGGTTTTTCCGCGTTCCGCCATGCCATGCGTGGAAAGAGCCACCTCCCGCTGACCTCCAGCGGCGGCTCTTCCGCGTTTCCTTACAGCATCTCATTGATGCCAGTGCTCATTTACGACAGGTGCTTTGGTTGGCTTTGGAAGCATATGTTCCCGTTCACCAATCAGTACCCTGCCACTGGGGAAGTCGCGGGCATGCACGTGCAAATGTGCCTGCTGCTGCAAACAGCACCATACATGTATGTACGTCCCTGGTGTTATAGTGAAGTCTACAATGGCATAGATAAATGGTGTTACCGGAATCAACGTTTCTTGGTTTGATGTCTGCATTCGTTAAAGCTACAATGTTAAAACGTACACTTTAATTTTAAATCTAGTTCTCCTCTAATGACACTGTAAACTTTTCTTTTTTTTCTTCTTCTTTTCAGTCTAAGCTGGGCTACCTGACTCTGCTGCTGTGCACCGGACACGCCTTCCTGTTTGGCTGGAACAAGTTCCTGTACATAGCCAATTTCAGATGGTGCATGCCTCCAGCCTATACCTTAGCTCTGGTCATCCCCTGCATTGTACTGATCCTCAAATTTATCCTCATACTCCCATGCATTGATAAACGGATTACCAAAATACGGCAAGGTTGGGAGAGATCTTCAGTAGCCATAGAGGACAAGAAGTTTAAAAATGGCCATGCTGCTATATAGAGCTGCTGTGGATGGAACATTCCGATTCCCACCTGATGGACTGAGAGTGCTGCCGTGCTGAAGGATCAAATCACTCATAAGCAAGTGTCCTTATGCATAAGATCCTGAGCACTGCAGTAGAGTTAGCGCTGCTGTCCCCTGCTGCCTGTCTCAAATAAGCAAATGCCTGCTTTACAGCTCTGTCGTAGATGAGAAGGCAGTGGTTGCTATTTAGTGTTTTGTGTGTATAGGGGCAGAGCTACCACCATTCTCAAAAGCAGCAAATCCCATGCAGAAAATACCAATAGAAGGAAATACCGTATATACTCATACATAGCTGACTCGTGTATAAGCCGAGGTACCCACTTTTCCTCAGAAACCAGGAAAAGGTAATTGACTTGTGTATAAGCCCCCTACCCAGCATAGTCCTCTCCACAATAGCCAGATGTGCCCTTAGAACAAGTTGGTGCCCCCTTCCTATAGCCAGATATTCCCCAAGGATGATACAGCTGTGTCTCAAGCCACTAGATGGCATCATAGATATGAGACACAGCAATTGCCACACAGCAAGAATCCCCGATCATTGAACAGCTGTCAATGCTACTTGCACACTGGCTCCACAAGCCAGGGGACACAGGTAGTTTTGAAGAAGACTCTGCACACTATGTTGCAGGGGATGGGGGCACAGGCACAGCATGTAGCCAGCTGGCAAGAGCAGAATTACTATTGCACAATCCTTACACTCCTCTGCCAGAAACAAAAACTTGCTCCACCATCCGTTCTGCTACACTGACTCACATATAACTCGAGGGGGTAACTCTTCCTCATGACGACAGATGGCGATTTCACTATAGGGTGACAGCACCACCTGGCGGCACTAGATCCCAGTAAGGTAAGTACATTTTGGGCTGCCACAGATTTCGCTGTGGTGTGATTTTTTTTCCCCTGGTGTTAGGGTCTAAAAGCTCGTGACAAAACTGCATCGCTTTTAGACCATAAAATCCAGAAATAATCATATTGCCAGGGAGGTTAAGAAGGCCTCGTTCACACTTCCAAGTGCAAATAGGTGTGCTATTGCTATTGTATTGTCTCACCCAGGGCCGGGCCGAGGCAGAGGCTGGAGAGGCTCCAGCCTCAGGGCGCAGTGTAGGAGGGGGCGCACAATTCATTCAGCTGTCATTCCCAATTGTGTTTGAAGCAGAAAAAAATAAGAAAAGGGGATACATGGCAGTGACTGCAAGCCAGATAACTAGAGATTAAGGTGTTGGGGAGGTTGGGGGCCTTGGGACACCTATTAGTCTAATAGCAATCAATGTGTGAGGCTGGGGCAGGAGGGATGGAGGGGCGCACTTTGGTGTCTCAGCCTTGGGTGCTGAAGGACCTTGTCCCGCCTCTGGTCTCACCATCTGCTGCTGTGCATTGCGCTTTTGATCCCAGTCACCACAGTGAATGGGTCAGTGCTGCACTTTGCCGAAAAATGTGTGCAGCAGTGCGATAGCGCATGTAGTCTGAACATCAGACAGTGCTGTTTATGCATTTCTGATGTTCCTGCGTATTGCACACTATACACGTTGCCAAATGCGCATGGCAATGCGTATAGTGTGAACGAGGCCTACAGTAATACCAAGGCAAAAAGCAGAGGCTCTCCATAGGCTCCGGTACCTTAGCAATCCCTTCTGAGCTGCTCCGTCAGCTGGTAAGTTGGACATGCAGGTGCAGTAGCTTAGTGCTACCGCTATGTCCGCTTTCCCGGCGTTCTTGCAATCGCAATATGATACCAGGAGAGCGGACACAGCAGTGGCAGCTACTGTGCATGCGCAGCCAACTAGATCCGGTTCAAAGGTCACCAAACTTTCCACTGGTCACAAACTTTATTGGACTGAATTACTAGCTGACAGAGCCACTCGGAAGAAACCCGTCATCCCTTTTCACCTCGGTATTCCATTAAAGGCAAAGATCAGGCATAGTTTGTTTATAGTGTGTTACATTAAATTGTGCATTAAAAGGAACCGGAGTTGTGAGACCTATGGAAGTGGCCATATTTAGTTCCTTAAATACCAGTTGCCTGGCAGGCCTGCTGATCTTTCAGTGATCAGTGGTGTCACACCCCAGAAACAAGCATGCAGCTAATCCTGTCAGATTTGACAATAGTGTCAGAAGCTCCTCGCATACCTCCCAACTTTTTGAGATGAGAAAGAGGAACACTTAAGCCACGCCCAGCCACACCCCTGATCACACCCCCGTCACACCCCTAGTCACACATTCCATAAAGATTTCATAAGAACAATATGTTTTAGAATTTAAATCACACTGGTCCTTTCTATCCTGGTTAATTTTCCTTCATATTAACATTTTAAAATGGGTAATATATCAATGTAATGGATGGAATAGAGTTTAGAGTCAATCAAACACATTTTTTAGTAGAGAAATATATATATTTACATAGAAAGAGGGACAAAGTCCTGAAAGAGGGACAAATGAGGAGGAAAGAGGGACCGGGCTCCCAAAGAGGGACTGTCCTTCCAAAAGAGGGACAGTTGGGAGCTATGCACCTGATCTGCTGCATGCTTGTTCAGGGGCTGTGGCTAAAGATATTAGAGGCAGAGAATCAGCAGGACAGCTGGACAGGACAATCAGCAGGAAATAAATGTCAGTCTCTATGTCCCTCTCATCTTGGGTTTCTTTTAAAGCATTTTGTAAAAATGTACAAAACATTAATAGTGATTGCAAAAGAAAAAAACGAAAAAAACGAATGCAACAATTCAGAGAGCCTCTTCTTCCCATCAGCAATCTACAGCTGTCTGCTCATTACCAATCAGACTAAAATACTCCCCCTGTTTAGTCATATGGGCACCCATTGGGCAGAATGATTTGTCTATGACGCTGAAGCCACGCCTCCCTGGCATGTTTTCATACATACAATCCTGATACTAAAGGTGGCCACACACCATACAATTTTTTAAATATCTGTTCAATTTAAGAATTGCAATCAATGTTTCTGACTGGTTGTAACATTTCAAAAATATGACCAATGTAACACACACCTATGTTCAATTTTTTCCTCAATTATGATAAAAATGATTGGAAACTCAGAGAAAATTGCTAGGGTGTGTATATTAATAAATTAACAATCCAACACACACCATACAATCTTTAGTAAAAATGGAAGAAAATATCTGGCATTCCGGATCGATTTAAATCGAAAAAAAACGGGAAATCCGATCAGATTTTTCAGTCGAATGAAGAAAAGCTTCCGATTTTTTCGAGAGATACGATCGTTTTTATCAAATTACTGTAAAATCGGATCATTTTATTGTATTGTGTGTGGCCACCTTTACTAAGTGTAAGGGCACAATTGTTTGGGCAGCTGAAGGTTATCAATGAGGACGTGAGGATCTATGAATTAGTGCAGGCAGTTTATTTTATTTAATTATTTTTTATTTTGCAAACACTACAATAATATTTACAAAACTACAGGATTTGAAGCAGACCTGAAATAACTAAAAAAAAATGTTTCACTTACCTGGGGCTACTGCCAGCCGTCCTGTGCCCACGCCATTACCAAATGATCCTCCGGTCCCCTGCCATGACTCGCTTTCATACTTGCCGATTTGCAAGTCGACACCCACTGCGCCTGCGAGGCCCTGGTCACACACGTCCTCGTATGCGATCCCGTCGCCAGGAGCAACCTGTGCGGGTGCAGTATGAGAAAGTCTCTAATGCAACGGGAGTGTGTACAAGGATGCGTACCGCCAGAGCTGCGCAGGCGCAGTGGATGGCGAAAGTGAACCGTGCCGGGGAACGGAGGTTGATATGGTAAAGGTGGCTGCAGGGGGCTGGCAGGTAGGTGAAACTTTTTTTTTTTTTTTTTGATACTTCAGGTTTACTAGTTAAAAAATATTTTTTTTTCTATTAAATGCATTTATATATTTTTTTCTTTAAAAAAGCTTTGCCTAAACTTGTGCTTTAAAGAAGACACAATGCCAAAGTGCAATACATATTTGTATGATTATATTGTAAATTTTTGTACATACATGCAGTAGATAAAATGATTTTACCTGTTGAGATCTACTGAAGTTTTTAATATACAAATGAGTTTTTATGCCAAAAAAATGACAATAGGTTTTCCACCTTGGAGGTAAATTATATAAATTACTGAATCATCTGCATCCCTGAGGCAACTGGTCCTGTACAAGCCGTATACTGGCTATAAACACAGCACCATCTAGTGTCTATACAATAGAATTACAGCCATTTATATTGAATGTGATACACATGGCCGGATTTGTGGGCAGGCCACATAGGCCCAGAACTAGGGCGGAGCTTGAGCTGGGGGCGGTGTTACAGCTGTGAGCAGATCAGCTCTTCTATAATTACATTTCTGTGCAGCGCTGTCCTCTTCCCCGCGAGTCTCTCATGCATGCTCTGTGTTTCGTTCCGCCCCTTTTCCCAACTCTGACTCTGAAGGGGAGGGGCTGACAGCATAGCAGAGCGGGAGACTCCAAGAGCTGCGTGCGTATGGAGAAAGTGCAGGGCAGGCATGATATACAGGTAGTTACTGAACAACTCATCTGCTTAAGATGTTGTGCTGTATCACTGGCTATTGCTCTTTTCACAGGAGTGCAGAGCTGCCTTTCTGCTCTCTTCGTTTCCCACCACAACATTCTTTCTATCTCCGGATCGTCTCTTCCCTTCTCACATGGCTTCTAGAAGGAAGGCTGTCCTGCTATGCGTCTCTGTCATCCTGTGCACCGGTCATTAGCAAACATTGCTGAACTTTTAGTACAAGCTGCTGCGGGGGAAGTGAGAGCTGGCGTCTCAGTCTGTCTATCTGACATGCAGAGTTCAGATCACCTCTTGCTGCCAACGTTATATTCCAGCCCTGTCAGTCAGTCTGCAACAACTGATTATTCTACAATTGTGTATTGTGTGGCAAAACTAGTGCTTTTCTATCTGTTTTTAAACTTACAACACAACAGGATTATTTAGGGTTTAATTGCTGAATAAATGATTGCAGCTGTTGAAGTTATTTTTTTTAAATAATCTACCCATAAGAGTGTGCCATCGGGGTGAGCATTATAACTTGGCTACAGGGTGCTGCTCCTCTGGTCTGTCGTCCCTGTGGGATCCACATTCTTCTACACAGACTTCTGCACAGTGCAGCATTTTTATTTTCTGGCAAAGGTGTGTGCATGCTGGAAGATATAGCCTATATTTGCAAGTCCAGTTCTTGTATCCACGGGCTAAGTCTCCCGGCATGCACTGAGGCAGGAACGTGCATACACTTCTGCTGGTAAAAAGATGCACTCCACCCCCCCCCCCCCCCCCCCAATCTTGCTGTCCCCTATTATAAAAAGCGGTAGGCTAGCAACACACAGATTGTCGCTAGCCTGGTATTTACCTCTGCCTGTCATTCAGCATTGCTCCCCGCCTCCTGTATATCGCAGCTCCACCGCCTGCGTCCTTTTCCTCCCCGCCTCCGTAAGCCTCCTCCAATTGGCTTACGGAGGTGTGGAGGGAAGGGACGCAGGCAGGGAGCCGCGATATACAGGAGGCGGGGGAGCAGCGGTGACTGACAGCCTTCAGGTAAACAGCCAGCTAGTGACAATCTGTGTGTCGCTAGCCTACCGCTACCATGATTAAGGAGAGCTTTTAGTAAGCCTAGTTAAAGAAATGCATTACTGATTTTGGACCATTAAGAAATGTGAATTAGGCCCAGTGCACACCAAGCGTTTTTGAAGTGATCCGCAAACCGCATCCGCCTTGGAAAAAGCTTGGCTAATGTATTTCAATGGGCTGGTGCACACCGGCGGTTTGTGGTTTTTAGCAAACCGCAAACGTGGGTCCTGCAGCACTTTTGCGGTTTGCAAAAGCGTTTCAGCCTCAATGTAAAGCATAGGAAAACCAGAAACAGCTCTGGAAAACGCCAGATCAGAGCGGTTTTCCAGGCGTTTTTGTTACAGGAGCTGTTCAGTAACAGCTGTACTGTAACAATATTTTAATCTGCTACACAAAAACGCTCCAAAAAAACGCTAGGCATGTTTAGAAAACGTCTCTAAACATGCCTAGACCCGCTCTGAAATCTGCTCACAAAAACGCCTAGCATTTTGCGGATCTGCTAGAGGTTTTGGTGTGCACTGGGCTTAAATTTTCATATCTGGAATGTGAAAAGATACATACCACAGCTCAACATATCACCATCTTATGTGTTGTATTTAATAATATGCTCTACTATTGTACATGTGCATTGTACATATGCTCTACCATTGTACAAATGTGTTCTATTTAGATTTGCAAGGGGCACTTGGTGAAAGTTGGGCCTAGGGTGGTGAAAAATACAAATCCGGCCCTGGTGATACAGAGAAGCAGGTTTCATATATTTTATTTCTGCCTTGTCAGAAAGGGGAGAAGTGGCTGCTGGATGCAGTCGACTACATGCAAAACATTTGGCCCGTGTCGAAAATCCTTGTAATTTTTTGCATGGGCAACAGTCAGCCATCTTGGCAGATCTAGATAGAAAGTCACTACCGTTACCCAAAATAGCAGATATTGGTTTCATTTTGGACTAAGTTCCCTCAATCAAACTCTGCTTCACATCAACAGCAAAACACATGCGAACAGTAAGGGCCCAGTCACACTAGAGCGCTTTGCCAGCGATTTCGGCAAAACGCTCAAGCGCTAGTGCAATAATACCCTATGGGCCCGTTCTCAATTGGGTGATTTGCATTAATCGCCGGCGATTGACGCAAATTGCCAAACGCAAATGTGTAGCCTGCACCATTTTCAGGCGGTTTCCCGGTGATCGCGTTTCAGTGCTATAGAAGTGCTAAAAGCGATCGCGAAAAAATCGCCAAGTGTGAATGGCGATTTTTTTTTTCACGTTCAATGTTTTTAGCGTTTTGCTTTTTACAAGTGTGAATGGGCCCTAAGACCTAGGTTCACACTTGGTCCGTAAACGTATCTGTGTCTCCGTTTTTCAGCCCGGATCAAAACCAGAGCCATGGATACCAATGTCAAAAATAGCAGCCACCTTCACTTAAAAAAAAAACGGATCCGTCTGTGTTCAGGGGGATCCGTTTTGAAAGCCTAAATGGACAGTCCGGATTTGCTGCATTTTCACGGACCTCGGCTACACAGAGGGGTAGTGAAAAGCAATGACAAAACAGTTCCCCCTCTACACAGGCTTCATTTGACACAGAAACGGATCAGTTTTCTGTGTCCAAGGTGAGGGGGGCCACCATGCTGGAGGGGGTAGCAGGCAGGAAGGGGGACGGCAGGGAGGGGGGCCAACCGTCACCCCCCTCCCCCACCTGGGTCCCCCCTTCCCCGCTCCTCCATCCAGCTAGTTTCAGCATAAAATCATCATTAATGTATTAAACTGTATAGCCAAGCAGCGAGCGAGGAACTTACCTCCTTGCGTCCCACCGCTTGCCGTCACTTCCTACAATGCCGCCTTCTGTTATTCATTGGACGGCCATGACGTAATTGCCGTCCAATGAAAAAAGTATTAAAAAAAAAAAATCTTATTTTGACAAATGTGATCTTTTGTGTATTTGAACTAAAGGGGCCCATACACTGGTCGATTTCAGCCACCGATCGATCGATTCTATGGAATAGCTGCTGGCAGCAGATTGTTGGCCCTTAGAGTTGCAATGGATCTAATGCTAGGTACACCATACAATTTTGTGTTAGATAGATGGATAGATGTTAGATGGTTCAATAGATCATTTCAGACATGTCCGATCTTATTTTCGATCATTTTTCTGATCAATTTCTCATAGAAGTAAATGGAAATAGATAAGAAAAGGAAACAGAATCGAATCAGAAATCAATCGGACGGAAAATCGACTGAAAAAACGCATCGTTTGTATCCAGCATTATGGTCCAATAATGCATTTAGATCGATTTTCAATAGATTTAATTCTGAAGTCTATTGGAAATCTGTTCCTAGTGTGTGGCACACATCAGATAGATTCCTGTCAGATTCGGCTTGACAGGTATCTGCCGGAAATCTATCTGATGGTCGAATCTGCTGCAAATCTATAAGTGTATGGCCGACTTTATATACCTGTGGTCTCTTAATGTTTTGTTGATTTATATTCTGAAGCCTTGAAAGTACTAGATTAAGTAGAAGTTCTGGGCTCCTGTAACAGATCTCTATCTAATCAGATAATTCAATGAGAGAGAGATCTGTCTCTTGGTCGAATCTGCCCATCATCGTTAAGGTGCGTACACATGCACTACCACTGGCAACGACGGGTCCGCCGGACCCTCCTGCTGGGCAGACGTTCAGCCGACAGTAGCACGTGTGTACGCGCTGTCGGCGGACTGATAAGGCTAAAGGTCCGTACACACGCCGGACTGGAGGCAACGACGGGTCCGTCATCACCTCCCGCTGGGTGGGCGTACCAACGACAGTCCGGCGTGTGTACGCACTGTTGGCGGACTGATACGGCTGTTTCTGAGCGATCCGCCGGGCCTCCAGTCCGGCGTGTGTACGGACCTTAACAGTAAGTGTGTGCGCATCTTTAGATGTACGGCCACCTTTAGGGTATGCATTAAAAGATGGTCTTGACAAAAGGAAAGGAGTGTGAGCTCTCTATATAGACGGATAATACTGGATATGTTTGTATTTCTCAGCAGTGGAAAGCACAGTAATCCAGACATTAAGCAGAATTCAGATTTGACAGGTTAATAAAAAATGTTTTCTGCTGCAGCTCATCAAATGCAATGTGTTTGTTTACGTCTTCATCACGCCACAATGTTCATCAGAGAAGAGAAGAAGATATAGCGCTGGCATTTTCATTTCACTTCTAATTTCCACAAATGTGATCGCTCTGTTTGGTTTGCATAAAATACCTTTTTAATAAAAAGTATATAAAGATGATATTTCTGTTCTGTCTCTGTCTTTTGGAAATTATCAGCGCCAGTGTATGCAAACAAAACAATAGAACATTGTTATCGATTTTTTTATCAATATTTTTTTCGTAAAGTGCGTTGTATTTTGTGCAAAATAAGACACGAGGGGTTTTTTTTTTGTGAAGGAAATGCTACCAATTATGTACAGGATCTTCTAAAAAAATTAGCATATTGTGATAAAGTTGATTATTTATTAGACTTTCATATATTTTAGATTCAAATACACACAACTGAAGTAGCTCAAGCCAATTATTGTTTTAATATTGATGATTTTGCCATACAGCTCATGAAAACCCAAATTTCCTATGTCAAAAAATTAGCATATTTCATCCGACCAATAAAAGAAAAGTGTTTTTAAAACAAAAAAAGTCAACCTTCAAATAATTATGTTCAGTTATGCACTCAATACTTGGTCGGGAATCCTTTTGCAGAAATGACTGCTTCAATGTGGCGTGGCATGGAGGCAATCAGCCTGTGGCACTGCTCAGGTGTTATGGAGGCCCAGGATGCTTCGATAGCGGCCTTAAGCTCATCCAGAGTGTTGGGTCTTGCATCTCTCAACTTTCTCTTCACAATATCCCACAGATTCTCTATGGGGTTCAGGTCAGGAGAGTTGGCAGGCCAATTGAGCACAGTAATACCATGGTCAGTAAACCATTTACCAGTGGTTTTGGCACTGTGAGCAGGTGGCAGGTCGTGCTGAAAAATGAAATCTTCATCTCCATAAAGCTTTTCAGCAGATGGAAGCATAAACCTACTTTTGAACCAGAAACAGCGGCAGAAGCGCCTGACCTGGGCTACAGAGAAACAGCACTGGACTGTTGCTCAGTGGTCCAAAGTACTTTTTTTGGATGTAAGCAACTTTTGCATGTCATTCGGAAAACAAGGTGCCAGAGTCTGGAGGAAGACTGGGGAGAGGGAAAGGCCAAAATGCTTGAAGTCCAGTGTCAAGTACCCACAGTCAGTGATGGTCTGGGGTTAGGGACGGCCCGCTCATGAGGCGGGGTGAAACTTTTGCCTCAGGCGGCAAAATTCCAGGGGCGGCACCCGCCCGTCCGTGGGTGCGGGGAGCCGGCCGCCGAGCTGGAGGGGTAGCTGGCAGGACGGGGGTATTGGGCCTAGCGGCGGGGAGGGGGGTTGGACCCCCCCCCTCCCTCGCCTGGGTCCCCCGTGCTCCGCTCCCCTCCAGCCTTAAATACAAGCAGCCGCTATGTGTAAGAGGCACGGGCGGGTAGGACTCACCTCTTCCTCGTTCCAAGCGTGCGCTCCACTGACGTCACTTCCTGCAGCGTTGCAGGAAGTGATGTCAGTGGAGCGCACGCTGGGAAGAGGTGAGTCCTCCCCGCCCATGCGTCTTACACATAGCGGCTGCTTGTATTTAAGGCTGGAGGGGAGCGGAGCACGGGGGACCCAGGCGAGGGAGGAGGGGGTCCGACCCCCTCCCTGCCGCTAGGCCCAATACCCCCGTCCTGCCAGCTACCCCTCCAGCTCGGCGGCGGAAATTTTTTTTTGCCTCAGGCAGCAAATAGTCTAGGGCCGGCCCTGTCCGGGGTGCCATGTCAGCTGCTGGTGTTGGTCCACTGTGTTTTATCAAGGGCAGGGTCAATGCAGCTAGCTATCAGGAGATTTTGGAGCACTTCATGCTTCCATCTGCTGAAAAGCTTTTTGGAGATGAAGATTTCATTTTTCAGCATGACCTGGCACCTGCTCACAGTGCCAAAATCACTGGTGAATGGTTTACTGACCATGGTATTACTGTGCTCAATTGGCCTGCCAATTCTCCTGACCTGAACCCCATAGAGAATCTGTGGGATATTGTGAAGAGAAAGTTGAGAGACACAAGACCCAACACTCTGGATGAGCTTAAGGCCGCTATCGAAAGCATCCTGGGCCTCCATAACACCTGAGCAGTGCCACAGGCTGATTGCCTCCATGCCACGCCGCATTGAAGCAGTCATTTCTGCAAAAGGATTCCAGACCAAGTATTGAGTGCATAACTGAACATAATTATTTGAAGGTTAACTTTTTTTGTTTTAAAAATACTTTTCTTTTATTGGTCGGATGAAATATGCTAATTTTTTGAAGTAGGAATTTTGGGTTTTCATAAACTGTATGCCAAAATCTTCAATATTAAAACAATAAAAGGCGTGAACTACTTCAGTTGTGTGTATTTGAATCTAAAATATATGAAAGTCTAATGTTTATGAGTACATTACAGAAAACAATGAACTTTATCACAATATGCAAATTTCTTGAGAAGATCCTGTATATTTTGGGGGAAACACAGTCGCATTATGTGTATCTGGGGGAAAACTGCTGCCTATTTGCCTAATGTGTTTTTTGTTGTGAAATGCTGCCACGTAATGTTTATTTTGTGGGGAAACGCTGCCTAATTACCGTATGTGTATTTTGGGGAAATGCTGCCTCAGTTTGTGTATTTTAAAGGACACCCGAGGTGAAAATAAACAAATTAAACAATTGTATTTATCATCCTTCTCCTAAAATGACTTTTTGGATATTCCATATTTTTATTTTATATTTAAATCTATTTTTTAAGTTTTTACTGTTTTATTGTTTTTGCTCAGTGACACATTCATTGATGTATGCCAGAGCTAAAATCTATAAACTATTGAACCTTTTTATCCCTTTTCTGCTCTCAGAAGTCATATTTTGTCAGGAAAGTGTTTTATAGTTGTAATTTCTTATCAGTTAGGGTCACACTGTAGTCTGACCCGGAGAAACCGGTGCCTAATTATATGTATTTTGTGGGGAAACTCTTTCACATTATGGGCTTGATTCACAAAACCGTGCTAACGCATAGCACGACCGTGCTATGCGTTTAGCGCGCAATGCAACACGTGGCACGTGAAGGTTTACGTGTGTAAAAATTTCCGTGTGCGTGCTAAGGTGTTCGTACGTTAATGTGTTCTCTGTGCCACGGTAGCGCACGCACATAAATCTTTACGCGTGTAAACCTTCATGTGCATTACATTGCGCGCTAAATGCATATCAGGTCATGCTATGCATTAGCACGGTTTTGTGAATCAAGCCCTATGTTTATTTGGGGAAAATGCTGCCTTATTTTGTGTATTTTGGGGGAAACTGCATAATTATGTGTTTTGTGTGAAAATGCTACCAAATTATTTGTATATTGTAGGAAAACGCTGCTTAATTTTATGTATTTTGGAGGAAAACTCTAGCAAATGAGGGGAATTTGTGGGATAAATGCTGCCAATTATGTGTATTTCCAGGTCAGCCCCGTCTTCTTATAGTTCTGCTTACAAAAAAACATAGGGGGTACATAGGCTTGGAGATGACCCGCAAGGGGGTACATCCACTGAAAAGGTTGAGAACCACTGCTAGTCTAGGTGGAAGGCAATCGACATATCTGTGTTTTCAGGATGTGGGAGGAAACTGGAGTGCCCGTAGGAAACCCACACAGACACAGAGAGAATACACACTATGTGCAGATAGTGCCCTGGCATTTGTAAGGGAAATGCTACCAATTATGTGTATTTTGGGCAAAACACTGCCGCATTATGTGTATTTTAGGTGAAACTGCTGCCAAATTATGTGTATTTTGAGAGAGATGCTGCCTAACTTTGATGTAGGAGGAAGCCTGAGTGCTCAGAGGTAACCCACACAGACACAGGGAGAACATACAAACTATGACTGGGATTTGTAGCTAACCACTACACTACTGTTCTGTGTGTAGGAAAACAGCTTTAGACAATTAGTAAAATGAAGAAGTGAGGGAAGGCGGGGCAGACAATCATAGATTACTGAGGAGGAGATCAGTATCTATAATTTGGTGCTGTTTTGTTGTTGTTTTTTGTTTTTTATCGAAAAGAATACGCAACTTATTTTCAAAACTTTTTTTGCATAACTAATTTAAGTAAAACTTTGCCTGAGGTACTATAATGGATCATGATTTATGTTTATTTAACAAAATAAAAAAAGGAATAACAGTATGGCCACAAGCTGTGGGGCTGTTCAGTGTTTGCTCCTCTTCGTATTTATACTTTATGTCTGTAGTAAAATATAATTTATAGCTCTACAGTAAAGTGTAATTCATAGTTAGAGGCCACTTTGCTGATATGCAGATTATCCCTATCAATAAAAAAAAAATCGGTCCTGTTGCTGGATGGAAAGTTGCGAATGGCGGCGGGCCGCGAGGTAGAGACCATTAAACTCCTGCCGCAGGGTCCACTCCTGCCAAGTTCATCTTATAGTGCAACTGGCACGTCTCGTCTCCACGTCCCGCTTTCGCAGCTCCCTTTGTTTTCGCTGCTGTTGATAAATATTTTGGAAGTGATTTATCCCCCAGTAAACGTGAAATGTGTTTTGGAAGAGGGCTGAAATGTCAAACTGAAGCAATTTGTGTGCTGTTTGAACAGCTCTGCCGGAGAGCCCGAGCCAGGCGCCTGCACAGTAGACTAATCCCAGATGCTTCGCCTCTCCGCCTGGGGCCGGCCGAATCAGGGGGGAATTCATATTTATGAGTTGCAAACGGGGACCGCGTGAAAAACGGGGGCATTATAATAAGATAAGAACCCAATTAAAGATCCAATTAACCCAAAGCACAAACTGGTTGGTGTAAAATAATTATAAATAACATTCTCTGAAATGTTCTGGGGGAAAAAAAACTTCAAAAAAACGTTCTCACTGGACATATTTGAAATGGGGCTGTTATACGACACAGCGAGTATGGAGGCCAGTATTATGCTGGGTACACACGATGCGTTTTTTCCATCGATTTTCCATCCGATTGATTTCCAGTTCGATTCAGTTATCTTTTCTTACCTATTTCCATTAACTTCTATGAGAAATCGATCAGAAAAACGATTGAAAATAAGATTGGACATGTCGGAAATTATCTATCGAACCATCTATCTAACACAAAATTGTATGGTGTGTACCTAGCATTAGCGTTGCCTTATAGCTAATATAAAGTCATCTGGGCTGGGATCCGCTTTCAGCAGCAATGTATGCTTTCTAGGAATCGCCAGCTATTCCTTCGCTGCTGAAAGGGAATAGCCACGATCCCACAAAAGCGATAGCCATTTACCGAAATCGCAATCGCCCTGCATGCAGCATTTTTAGAGCGATTTTATAATGGAGAGCAAGGCCAAGTTGTATTCTGCCAGGAAAACTTTTATGGCTGAAAATTGCTTATCAGTAATGTTTACTATATTCCTGACAAGGTACTGACAAGACAGAAGCTGTCACTTCCATGTCTAGAAATTAAAGGATACCTGAAGTGACATGTGACATGGTGAGATAGACGTGTATGTACAGTGCCTAGCACCCAAATAAAAATGCTGTGTTGCTTTTTTTCTTTCTCTGCCTGAAAGAGTTAAATATCAGGTATGTAAGTGGCTGACTCAGTCACTCCTGACTCAGACAGGAAGTCAAGTGACTACAGTATGACCCTCACTGATAAGAAATTCCAAGATATTCCAACTTTTCTAGCAGAAAATGGCTTCTGAGAGCAGGAAAGTGATAAAAAGGGGAATTTCTTATCAGTGAGGGTCACACTGTAGTCCCTTCCTGTCTGAGTCAGGACTGAGTCAGCCACTTACATACCTGATATTTAACTCTTTCAGGCAGAGAAAGAAAAAAAGGAACCCAGCACAGTTATTTGTGTGCTAGGCACTGTACATACTCATGTCTATCCAGAGCCGGGACAAGGTCCTTCAGCACCCAAGGCTGAGACAGCAAAGTGCGCCCCTCCATCCCTCCCACCCCAGACATCACACACTAATTGCTATTAGAGTTAGACTAAGAGGCGCCCCAAGGCCCCCAACATCCCCAACACCTTAATCTCTAGTTATCTGGCTTGCAGTCACTGCAATGTATGTCCTTTTCTTATTTATTTGTGCTTCAAACACAATTGGGAATGACAGCTGAATGAATTGTGCGCCCCCTTCTACACTGCGCCCTGAGGCTGGAGCCTCTTCAGCCTCTGCCTCGGCCAGGCCCTGTGTCTATCTCATCATGTCACATGTCACTTCTGGTATCCTTCTTCAGGTCTCAGCCACACTATAAGCGCTTTTTTGAGCGCTTTGTAATTGATTAGTGCTTTCTGAGCGCTTTTTAAAAATCGCTCGCATTCACTTTAATTAAAATCGTGGTAAACATCGCCGCGATCGCGTGCGTGAAGAATGGCTGCAATTTTTACGCGATTTTTATCGCGATTTTAATGAAAAGTGTACGGGAGCAATTTTTAAAAGCGATCAGAAAGCGCTAATCAATCGAAAGTGCTCAGAAAAGCGCTTATAGTGTGGCTGAGACCTCAGGCAGCAAAATAAGACAAGTAAACAGCCTGGTTATTAATATGTTTTGCACGGTACATACACATGTTTATTTCTTCATGTCACATGTTGCCTCCGGTACACTTTAAGTGGCAACATCGCTCTAAAAACCACCAGCGTTTTGGGAGCATTTTGCAAACACAAGTGGGTACTAATACACAATAATATCCCTGGCTGGGACTAAAACTTATACTTTTATTGAATACTCGTTAAAATTAGAGCACTACAAAAGATAAAAACATGATGGCTGAATAAATGCTGAGAAGACTAATATGATTGAATGGATAAAGAGCTCCTATATGAGAGACCTCCAAGTCTTCCTAACAGATCTAAGATACATAAATAACACTACCCCCACCAAAAACCCGACATGTTTCACCTCCCGAAGGAAGCTTTTTCAAGGGAACTATACATAAGTGCTGAGTGCAAAACGTGCTAAGGTGCAAAAATATGTACAATCATATCATTTCAGTACATCAAAATAGCGTCATGGCTATATGATAGCAGCCAAACGGCTTTTGCACCTTAGCACGTTTTGCACTCAGCACTTATGTATAGTTCCCTTGAAAAAGCTTCCTTCGGGAGGTGAAACATGTCGGGTTTTTGGTGGGGGTAGTGTTATTTATGTATCTTAGATCTGTTAGGAAGACTTGGAGGTCTCTCATATAGGAGCTCTTTATCCATTCAATTATATTAGTCTTCTCAGCATTTATTCAGCCATCATGTTTTTATCTTTTGTAGTGCTCTAATTTTAACGAGTATTCAATAAAAGTATAAGTTTTAGTCCCAGCCAGGGATATTATTGTGTATTAGTAGCCAGTCAGGTTCTGTGTTTTGTTAAACACAAGTGGGTACCAGGTCTCTGGGAGATTTATTACTAGTAAGGATGGGCCGGTGAGGGGCTTGTTTCTCCCCATTGTGTGTTTCAATAGACAAACGTACTCTGGACTGATTCTTACCTCATTATTTTATCTTATTTTCATCAACTGTAAAATATCTTTTCAGAACTTTACAAGTAAAAATGATTTATATTTATTTATCACACAAAATAAGTAGGAATGAGAGAAACTAGCACATCCTGGAACATTCGATTACACAAACAGACCATAAATGTAAGTAAGCCGATCATAACTCAAAGTAAAACGATGGATGGGTCACGTCTTGTTTTGATCAATATTAAAGGGACTCCGAGCACCTCTCATGGGCAGGGCCGGAGCTACCGTAGGAAAAAATGGGCAATTGCCCCAGGGCCCCAGAGCCTGTAGGGGCCCCCAAGTTGTCCCTCCCCTATCTTAACTGTTGCTCCCCAGGGACTCTGCAGAGTCTGTTAAGTTGGGAGGTGATTGGGGGAGGGTCAGCAGCCAGCTCAGGGGCCCAGGATGGAAATTTGGCTGCAACAAAGGGCCTCTAATGACGCTTTTTGGTTGGGGGGTGTCTTTTGGGGGCCCCCAGGCTAATTTTGCCCTAGGACCCAATTGTTACTTGAACCGGCCCTGCTCATGGGCATGCCTTTAAGCCAGACGACTTCCAACAAAGTCGTGCTATGACCCCTCTGGTGGAGCCTCTTGCAATGGCCATGCGTGTCACTTCCTCTTCCTGCTTCATTAACTTGTTCAATGGCCACACGTGTCACTTTCTCTTCCTGCTTCATTCAGTGATGCACTTCTCTAACAGAGAAGACAGGGGTGACCCAGAAGTTATAACATAGCCAAGATGGCAGCCACGGTTTTTAAATTGAAATAGAACGAAAACTATTTGGTGTGGAACGGCGATTCAGGCATCAAATGAAAGAGGAGAGCACAAGCTACAGAAAGGTATGCATCTTTAAGTACTTTGCAGTACTGGTCGGAATCTTAAAGGCATGCCCATGAGAGGTGCTCGGAGTGCCTTTAAAGAGGCCCTGTAGTGACATATAGCAGAATGCATTGTGTTAGTCAGGATACCCATTTTTACAGTAATGTTCCTGGTTTCAGCATCAGAAACATTTCCTGTTTAGCTGTGCGGAATCTTCCTCCCAGAGCATTCTGGGAGACCAGGCATTATTTTCACTGGCTTCTGAATTCTCAGTAAACACACATTCTCTAGAGCTGGACCTGATGGATGTAAAGATGTCACCACAAGAATTCTTCTTTTCTGATTCATTGTTACTTTTTCAAATGTATCTCATGTCTGGTAGAAATTGCTTGGATCTATAAATCAAGGAACTGACTATCCTACACCAATCCAATAAATAATAATAATTTTTAGAAAAATTGATAAGAATTTTCTGCCACTCATTACTTGACTTATATAATATTTAAAAAAGGAAGTGCAATCACATCTCTCCCTCAAAAAAATAAATGAATAAATAAAACGTGCCATTTTCTGTACAATCGATCATTTTTATAAAAAAAAAAAAAAATGGGAATATATTTTTATTGTACTGTGTGGGGAAAGGAAATCAGGTCTGATTCATTGTAAGACCGAAGGAGAAGAGAGAGAGGCACCGTACCTATATCACACCTTTATTGGATTCCTCTGATGACGCGTTAGCACGCGAAACGGCTGTCAGGTCTCACCTAACCCCCACTGCATACCGCTACTTGTGATGTCCATTGGAACCCAATAAAGGTGTGATATAGGTACGGTGCCTCTCTCTCTTCTCCTTTGGAATATTGTTACCTCATCCGAGCAGCACGTATCCTATAGCACCAGTGGCTCCAGCCCACCTGCCGCGTCTAGTGCCAAGTCTTCTGTTCTTTATCTTGAATACTTTTCATTGTAAGACCGAACCTGAACAGTTTACTTGTCCTCATCTCTAAAAATAACTTAAAGAGAATCTGTACTCTAAAATTCTTACAATAAAAAGCATACCATTCTATTCATTACGTTCTCCTGGGCCCCTCTGTGCTGTTCCTGCCACTCCCTGCTGCAATCCTGGCTTGTAATTGTCAGTTTTAGGCAGTGTTTACAAACAAAAGACATGGCTTCTAACCAGAGTGTGATAGGCTGAGAACGGCTTACTGTGTGACTCATGCAGAGCTTGGAGGGGGTGTGTAAAGCTTCTGCCAATGACAAGCAGTGCTGCACATTCCACACATTCCAGCCTCTGCCCGACAGACACAACAGAGGAAAGGAGATAAGATTTATTACAGAGACAGTGCAACTAGAAAAGGCTGCAGTTAGACAGACCACATCAGAACAGGTATAGGAACTTATAGAATAGAAGAAATAAGGCTCAACATTTTGTTACAGAGTCTCTTTAACTTTATTATCACTTTCTTCGCCTCATTTTTTACGTTTTTTGCTAGTTGGGTGCTTAAAGTAAATCTGTGGAGAAAAAAAAAACAAAGTAGACGACAGTCAGGCCCCCTGACATCTATCAGGCTCTAGGCATCTGCCTAGTTTGCCTTGTTTATGATCCAGCTCTGAAATAGTTATTGGACTCTCATGATTCAAGATGTTTGGGTTTTTTTGTAGCAATTTTGTTAAACTAAAAAAATTGTGGTGATGTTGATGATTAATTGTGTGGTGCAGCCTGTTTTTATGAAGGAGGTCTCATATGTTTTTGAGTTATTGATTGTTTTGTTAGTAGGAGGGCTATTCGGTCTCTTTTAGTCCCCTATATTTTCTTAGTGGTTCTGGGTCACCCTGAGCTGCTCGGGTATTTTGGTAACAAATAATATACTATTGATTCCCTGGCGGTACTCGTGCTAGGCCGAAGTTTTAGTTGCCTTTAGTTGGAATTGAAATGTCAGCATTTCTGTTCGGAAATTAGAAGACTTCTAAACAAAAATTGTATTTCCTTGGAAATACTGCATTACTACAACTCAGTCATTTTAGCCCAATCAGAACTCGGAAGCATTGGACCAATCAGAGAATGCAGAATTTTTCTCGGATCAGGGTGGTCATTTTAGAGCAATCACAAGACCTGATGCTAGTATTCCCAAATCTTGTGATTGGCTTAAAATTACCATGGGATTCCGATTACCATCATGGTCAAATTCTGCATTCTCTGATTGGCAAGGGCAGAGTTATACTTTTTCCGCCCCTAGGCCAAGTATGTTGGGCTCCACTTTCATGTGCAGCAGAGCCCCTCCCATTCCATGTGCAGCCCTGCCTCTATGTGCATCATCCATGTACAGCAGCCCCTCCCATTCCATGTGCAGCCCCTCCTTCAGGTGTATCATCCATGTACAGCATCCCCTCCCATTCCATGTGCAGCCCCTCCTCCAGGTGTATCATCTATGTACAGCAGCCCCTCCCATTCCATGTGCAGTCCCACCTCGATGTGTATCATCCATGTACAGCAGCCCCTCCCATTCCATGTGCAGCCCCTCCTCCAGGTGTATCATCTATGTACAGCAGCCCCTCCCATTCCATGTGCAGCCCCTCCTCCAGGTGTATCATCTATGTACAGCAGCCCCTCCCATTCCATGTGCAGCCCCGCCTCTATGTGCATCATCCATGTACAGCAGCCCCTCCCATTACATGTGCAGCCCCTCCTCCAGGTGTATCATCCATGTACAGCAGCCCCTCCCATTCCATGTGCAGCCCCTCCTTCAGGTGTATCATCCATGTACAGCATCCCCTCCCATTCCATGTGCAGCCCATCCTCCAGGTGTATCATCTATGTACAGCAGCCCCTCCCATTCCATGTGCAGTCCCTCCTCTATGTGCATCATCCATGTACAGCAGCCCCTCCCATTTCATGTGCAGCCCCTCCTCCAGGTGTATTATCCATGTACAGCAGCCCCTCCCATTCCATGTGCAGTCCCTCCTCCAGGTGTATCATCTATGTAAAGCAGCCCCTCCCATTCCATGTGCAGCCCCTCCTCCAGGTGTATCATCTATGTACAGCAGCCCCTCCCATTCCATGTACAGCCCCTCCTCCAGGTGTATCATCTATGTACAGCAGCCCCTTTCTTTCAGGAACAGATCCCTTGTATTTTTTTCATGTATTACTCCCTATTTGCAGCTTTCTCTCACATATGTAGCTTCGACTTTTTTTACACCCAGGTGCCGCCTTGGGCTGCAGCTGCCCAAGGCCCGGGCCTTTGAGGCCTTTCCAGAAATTCGGACCTGCTGATTGGTCTAATGCTTCTGAGTCAACTCTGTAAAATTTGGCCAATCAGAGAATGCAAAAAAAAATGACAAAAGAAGACTCCTTGGAAACTCGCAGAGTCGATAATAAGCATTGGCGGAAATCTGCATTTCCGACCATCTCTAGAGCAGACTCTCCTACAGGTATTTGTACTGCATATTTTTTAGAAAAGAAGAAGCTATTAGGATTTGTACAAGTAGAAAACAAGACAGGCCTGGTGATGAGAATGGAGGCATGTGTTGCATTTAGAAATGAAGGCACACAGCTGGTTAATTTCCCAGCATTCTCCACTCTGACAAATTCAGGCATCCCGTCAATACAGCAGCTCTTCCATCCTTTGAGCGTTTGTATGGCTTATTCCATAAATAAATGATCCAGCGTTCTGGCAACAGGTAAAACACCCGCTCCATCCCGTTGTGACAGCTGAGCGCCGGGCCGAAATCTCAGGTACCATCTGTTTGAACTTCACAGTAATGTATTTTTAATGCACAAAGGTCAGAAACTCGCTGAGCGTATTCAAATATGCGCCGCAATAGTTCAGATTCCTTGGCAGGCTGGTGATTCACAGCTCTTCTCTCCAGCCAACAGCACAAGATAAAAGTTATTTGAATGTTTATTGGCGTGGAACTCCCACCAAAACTGATTTTTATTTCTTTGATCTGGGTAGAGCTGGGAAGTGTGTGAACCTCTCCAGGGTTTTGATTGGTGGCTTTTGAAGAGATGTCCCTTCATTTCCTGTCCCAGAGAGACCTTAGGAAGGAAGGAAGAGGAAATCTCACACCGACAGTTGTCACCAGAACAGACACTTCATGCAGCCAGCCATGTGGCGTGCATGAAATAGGGGCGCAAGGAAAAATGTTTTTGTTAATGAAATTATTGTTAATATCTACCAGTATTCTTTGAACCAGAATTATCAAAGCATTACCGACAGTTTTTCTTCTTAAACTGTTCTAACCAGCAGAGGAACTGTTCTGCACTATAATAAGAAACTTCTCAAATCCTACTTAATACTGGCAGTTAAATGTGGATTTCAAGAGCAACATTACAGTTAAAAGTGCAAATCCATCCCTAAACTATTGCAGATTAAGAAGTTCTTAATAGCAGTTCTACAGATAGTGCAGCAGAGCAGGCTAGGTATGATTTGTGAAGGGCTTCTCCCCCCTGCTGCCAGGTGTCCTGTGAAGCTGTTCTGTGCTTACAGTGCTGGACATTGATGCAATACAGCAGATGTATTGGTTACCTCAGCAACAACAATCCCCCTGATGCACTGCACTGCCTGAGAGACCGTCCTAACCAGGGCCGCCTTCAGGGCATCACAGGTGGGACTGCAGTATAGGGCCCATGTGAGTTAGGGGCCTGGTGAAAAATGCCCCAGCTGCAAGTGTGTCACAGAATGTACAGACTGTCAGTGAGTGTGGCTGTGTTCACCTTGGTCATTCGATTTTTATTTTTTTTGTGCGATTTTGTCGTGTTTGTGCTTTGGCATTCGTATTCATTGAAAAAATGCTGCATGCAGCTCCTTTGCGATTTTCACTTCAGTTAGACTAATCCCATAGGATAACAAGTGTCACAGTGCTTTGCTGATCGCCAGCGACCACCTTAAATACAGGGGGTTCACCTTAAATATGGGGGGGGGGGAATGAGGGGAGCCTGGTAGGTTTTCCCAGTATGGGGCCCAGAGATTTCTGATGGAAGCCCTGTTACTAACTCCTCCTATTTCTAACAGTTCAAGAAAGAATCTGCACTATTTAGTGATTTCTTAGGATGTCTGAGACAGTTCTGCATGGATTGCTAAAAGCCTACTAATATTTTGTCTCAGACACTCTTGATAAATGTCCCCTTTGTTTTTAAATTGTAAATAGTGTTAATTATGGTAATAACATATCAGTATATATTAACATTATTTTACTACAACGTAACCCTACTCTCACACAGAAGCCTCCCCCTTCCTGATGTCTAACCCTACAAGGCCACTTCCAATTGCCTAACCCTAAAACTCCCCTTTCCTAACGCATAACCATAAAACCCCACTTCATAAGGGACAGGGGTGGACCAAGGGCATTCATAGCCTTCCCTCTCCATTGGTGAGTATCTAATTATTCAGTTCACATCAGTTTTGCTTTAATGGTGCCTGCAAGACTATAGAATATTATCTTACTAGTTACAAGTTGAGAGACAGTGTGTGTGGGGAGGGGAGAGGGGGAGTTCCTTGCTGGACTGGCCGAACACTCTAGGAGCACTATATGGCCAATCAGACCTGCAAATTGCATTGGTGATGGAAGTGGTCAGGACAGGAGGAAGCCACAATTACCGGAACGTCCGGAGATCTGGTCATCAGAGCCTGGCGGCCTGCTGGCTGTAAAAGGCAATAAATTGTGCCCCATGCGGCTTCTCACCGTTTCCTCTGATTATTGTAAAGCAGGATTCTCAGACAAACACCCACATGGAAGCATATAACAGATGGAAAATACCTTCACTGAACAACAAGAAAGGATCACCGATATTCTCTTACTGCAGTAACCCAAAGAATGCCAGATCACTGCTAATCCCTGACTGCTGAGCCCTGAAAGATGACACATAAGCATACCTCCCAACTTTTTGAGATGAGAAAGAGGGACACTTAAGCCACACCCCTGCCACACCCCTGACCACGCCCCTTTCACAACCATAGGCTGGCATACCATAAAGATTTCATAAGAAAAATATGTTGTTTTATAATTCAAACCACACTGGTCCTTTCTATCCTGGTTCATTTTCCTTCGTATTAATATTTTAAAATTAGTAATATTTCCATTTAAAGGATGGGAATAAAGTTTAAAATCAATCAAACACATTTTTTAGTAGAGAAATATATTTATTGACATAGAAAGAGGGACAAAGTCCTGAAAGAGGGACAAATGAAGAGGAAAAAGGGACAGAGGGACAGGGCTCCCAAAGAGGGACTGTCCCTCCGAATGAGGGAAAGTTGGGAGCTATGCATAAGCATCTCATAGGATTCCAGTTCACTGCCACTCTTTGACTGCTGTGTTCTTCTGAAAGGAACTGATGATGAAGCAAGTATGTAATATTCATTTGCAGGTACATCATGTGTTTATTTTAATTAAAGTGAACCTCCAGGCTAAACATCTACTCAACAGCACTGGAAAGGCTTTGTGTTTCTTTAACAGTTTCACAGCATCAGAACTTTGTTTTTCTTACCCAAGCCTCATTTTTAGCTGCACAGAAGAAACCTGCCCGGGCATTTTCCCCCTGATGCTATGCAAAGCATGATGGGGTTTCTGATGTTGTTGTTCTCCTTCTGCTGTTTTGGGGTAAATTTGTTTTTCTAAATTTTGAATTTGACATTTGAAGCCTAGCGTGTGCAGCTGGGAGGGGTTATTAGGACACAGGACAGTTGGAACTGTGTCTCATGCTCCCTGTCATCTCCTTTCAACCAAAACGATGGCTGCCCCATGGAAAAGATGGCTGCCCCCATGAAATCACAAACATTTGCCTGTTCTTTTAAAACAGGGTGGGTAAAGAGGCCCATACACTGGTCGATTTTAGCGATTGATCGAAAAAACGATTCTAACAAATCTATCGATCGATTTGTGTCTGATTTTGATTGATTTGATGTATCTGACTGGATGGAAAGTCTAGGTCGATCTACTGCTGGCAGCAGATCGATGGCCCATAGAGTTGCATTGCATCTAATGGTCCAATAATGCATTCAGATCGATTTTCAATAAATTTCAACAAATAAATCTGTTCCTAGTGTGTGGCACACATCAGATAGATTCCTGGCAGATTCGACTTGATGGGCATCTGCCACAAATCTATCTGATGGTCCAATCTACTGCATTATATTACCTACTGTATCTATTTTAACTAACATAACTAATGTAACTTAATGACCATATGTTTGTTTAGGCTGAAGTTCCCCTTTAATATCTTTCCAGACATGCTGTTTATCTACTACTGAGCAATGTTTATTTTACAATCACCTAACAAAAGCAGCCAGTGGTTAGTTCTACCCAGCAATTCACTAACAATGTGATCATCGGTGATGTGGGACACCAGTATTCAGGCTAAATTTTCTTCCAAGACACCCACGAACAATCTACTCTGGCAATGTAAATCTAGCATCAGTACATAACCTTATGTTAGGTACACACAATAATGAGATTTTCTGGCAGATTTTCTGTCAGAATGATTATTTTTAACATGTCCGATCTGATTTCCGATGAATTTTCCAAACCGATTTTCCATTCACTTCTATGAAAAATTGATCAGAAAATCGATCGGAAATCAGATCAGACACGTTGGAAATAATTGATCTGACGTAAATCTGCCAGAAAATCTCATTGTGTGTACCTAGCATTAGGTCATTTGTCAGTAGCCAGTGTTCTGACAGTCACTGGGTACAAAACAGCTCCATCTGCTGGAGGATCTGTGCCAGGGCAGAGAGCGGCGTTCTGCAGATCCTCACTTGCGACATGTTTACAGAGATTTCTCAGAATCTCTAAAGCTTTGCTTGCACAAATGTTCTTCCTGCTGTAGGTTTTGCCCTTCACATTTGATAAACCAACAGCTCTTCCAGCAGACACTTCCTCTCCTGGCAATTCAAACCAAAAACATCTGCTGCTCTTTTGAGGATTGACACAGCATATTAGACATGCAAAGCTCTACAACTGCTCAAATGCACATACAAAGCGTGTGTGTGTGTGTGTGTGTGTGCGCGCCAGCGTACACTACAGCTGTCCGATGCACTGTACTTAAAAATAATGTATACAGAGTATATATTCTGTTTACAGCGGACCTGAACTCTTGCACAGGAGACAAGAAAAACAAAGAGAAATCCACTGTGTCCACCCTGTGTGTTTATAGAGAACAGCCTGTCTCCCTCATCTGCAAGTAATGAGCCAGTGTAATTTGAGTGGTCACTCAGCTCTCTGCCAAGTCTGCCAAGTTCTGAGCTAATATGTAAACACAGGAGGTTAACCCTTTCTGTGCTCCCAGGACTCTGTAGGAGTTCTATAAGCTGTAACAAGGACATGTTTTTTCTATAAAGGTTATTATGCTGTTGCTTATCTTTTAGAGCAGAAAGGAAGTTCTGATTTCAGGTCTGCTTTAACCCCTTTGGCGTGTCGGCGTCGCAAGGCCGTTTTCCCACAAGATTTTATGCGGAAATCGATCTGGAATCGGCCTGTGGTTTATGGTGGCTAACATAGCTCTCTCTCTCTGATCAGATTCGATCAGAGAGAGATCCATCTTTTCATTGATCAGTCACTAGTATCCCTAAATGTATGGCTACCTTTACTCTTTAAAGGGCATGCAAGGTGAAAAAAAATGATGAGCTGAACAATTGTATCTATCCTCCTTCTCCTAAAAATGACGTTTTTCAGCTATCCCACAGTTATATTTTATATTTGAATCTATTTTTTAAGTTTTTACTGTTTCATGGCCTCTTCTCAATGACACATTCACTGAAGTATGCCAGAGCTAAAATCTGTGAACTGTTGTCCCTTTTTTATCTCTTTACTGCTCCTAGAAGCCATTTTCTGATGTTTAAAGAGAACCTGAACTGAAAATAAAAAATCAAAATAACCATACACGGGTCATACTTTCCTCCCGTGTTGTCTACTACTCAATCTCTTTATCCTCTGTTGCGTCCCATTTGTCCACTTTGATCAATGGAATTCTCTGTCCTCCATTTTAGAAATGACCATTACCCCATAACAGCTTCCTGGTCAGCACACTGTTAAACTGTAATATCACCCACTTGAGCCATAGGGAAACATGGACATTACCTTGCACATTCAGTTGTAACTGACAGCTGCTGATCTATAACTGACAGCAACTGGTATATTTCAGTTATGACACAATATTGTCACAACTGAAAGGTATCACTGTAAGAAGAAAATGATGAGCTTCTGAGAGGAACTGACGGTGAGGTTAGTATGTAATATTAATTTGCAGCTATGTTATGTGTTTATTTTAAATAATTTTACTCACTACAGGGTCCCTTTAACTATTTCAGAGAAAGTAAAAAAGGAACACAGCCTTTGACACAGTACATACACATGTCTATCTCATCATGTCACGTGTCACCTCGTGTGTCCTTTAACATTGTCCTTGGAATCCAAAACATCTGAGGCAGTCAAAAAAAAAAAAGAACAAATCTTTTACAACGAGTTTAATTAGCACATTAAAGAAGCTGTTTTGTTAGTCAGATCCCCATTGTTATGCTACTGAGAAGTCTTGATTTAGATGTTAAGAAATTACAGACATTGCAGAAATTACATTTAATTAAGCATAGCAAATTCTGAGTTTTTGAAAATGATAAATCATTAAATAAACACAATTGAATATGTGTTATAGTCAGTTAAAACAGAACTACAGTCCGAAAATTTCCTCTCTGCTCCAGTAGATTAGCCTCACAATTATAAGTTCTAAGAACATTTTTCTTCCTTGTGCCTAAAGCTGTTTACTGTCATTTTTTTCAATGATTGTGTTTTGTTTTGTTTTGTTTTTTAATTTATGACTGCAGGAGATGAGATTAATTTACAGCAGGGAGCTTATGTGGGCCAGCTAATCTGATAGAAGGCTGTCCATTCAGGAAAATAACCCTGTGCTACTTACAAACTGAACTGGCTATTACATTGTTATGCAAGATGGCTGCTGTGACAAGGAGAGATGACAGTAGCTTGGATTAAAGGACAACCGAGGTGACATGTTACATGAGGAGATAGGCATGTGTGTACAGTGCCAAGCACACAAATAACTAATCTATGTTCCTTTTTGTTTTTCTCTGCCTGTAAGAGTTAAAAATCAGGTATGCAAGTGACAGTTTCTGTCCGGGTCAAGACTGGGTCAGAGTACAGCATAACCCTTGCTGATAAGCAATTACAGTGGCTGTATAGTGTACTGGTTAAGGGCTCTGCCTTTGACATGGGCAACCAGGGTTCGAATCCCGGCTAGGGTCAGTACCTATTCAGTAAGGAGTTCAAGGCAAGACTCCCTAACACTGTGGGGTGGCCTCCTGAGCGCGTCTCAGTGGCTGCAGCTCTTGAGCGCTTTGAGTCCGACAGGAGAAAAGCGCTATATAAATGTTCCGATTATTATTATTATTACAGCCATACAACGCTTTCCTGTCAGTAAATGGCTTCTGAGAGCAGGAAAGAGATAAAAAGGGTCAATAATTCATGTATTTGAGCTCTGGAATACTAGGTGTCATTGAGCAGAGACAATGAAACAGTAAAAACTTAAAAACTGGATTTAAATAGAAAATAAAACTGAGATATCTTAAAGTCTTTTTTTTCACCTCGTACGTCCTTTAAAAGCAGGTAGGATAACAATATAGTCAGTAAGAGGCAAGGAAACAAGTGTTTAAATGCATGTTGTCCCAAAGTGTTTCTCCGCTTTAAAACCAATATTGAATGCTTGGAAACATAATTTAGTTATTTTTTTCATCATGCAGCTAATAATTGTCTCTCTCTCTCTCTCTCTCTCTCACACACACACACACACACACACACACACACACACACACACACACACACACACACACACACACACACACACACACACACACACACACACACACACACACACACACACACACACACACACACACACACACACACACACACACACACACACACACACACACACACACACACACACACACACACACACACACACCCCATCAGGTGGTGCCCGAGGCAACTTCCTGTTTTGACTATACCTGGAATTAAATGGCCTCATTATTATTGCATGTAACTAGAAATAACTATTAAAAGGCAACTGTATTAAACATGCACCAGCAAAAGTTACTAACTACTAATATGGCAGTGGTGCATCAGAAAATACTCAATTTCTACTATGTTGAGAGCAAATGTCTCCTGATTGTCTGCCTTGTATGAGATTGTCATTACAAGTTCTTTTTGCTTTTTGCTCCAGAAGAAGTGGCAACGTTTCACGAAACCCATTAAGTACAAGAACCTCTTTCAAATTTTGCCTATACAGGTAGTCCCCGACTTACGAACGACCCGCCGATACGAACGGCATGGATTCTGTGTTTCCATGGGAACAAATCAAATTGAACTTGTAGTTTTTGAGAAAAATCGATTTTAAAAAAAATCTAAGAAAAAATGGCTTTTAAACTTGTATAAACAGGTACTAAGGGCAGAGGTGACACAGAGGGGGACACTGGAGGCACAGGGGGGCAGAGAGGAGGTACAGGGGACAGAGATGGCACATAAAAATCCTGCCTAAGGTCCCCATGATTTTTAGTTACACCCCTGGTATTACTCCAGTAGCTTCCTGCTTCAAGTCTCATTTGTAGGCCTTCCGCTATTACTAATAAGGCTGGATATATACTTTTCTGCACCTAGGCCAACTTTGCCCCTCCCATTCCACGTGCAACAATGCCCCTCCCATTCCACATGCAGACCCCTCTTCTGTGTGAAACATCCAAGTACAGCACTCCCTCTCTTCCATGTACAGCTTCTTTGAACAGCAACTCTCCCTTCCATATGAAACCTTCCTTTTTCATTTGCAGGCATTTCCTCAGTATAGAGCAACCCCTTTTCCATGTCCAGCAGTCGTCCAAGGCCCGGGCCTTTGTTGCCTTTTCATAAATCTGATTAGTTATAATACTGGATGTGTAATTATAAAGGTACCGCATTTTTCGGCATATAAGATGCACTTTTTCTAAAAACGGGGAGAAAAAGTCCCTGGCCCATATGCAATTTAAGTTTTCTTCTGCGTTTTCTCCTAGGTGATATTTTACAACTTGTCAATAAAATACCTTTACATCACCAGCAAGAAAGAAAACACTCAAAATAATTTTGCTAAGACTTTACCACATTTTTTTTTTCATCTGCAAAGTGCTGAACAGTTATTTTAAAAACATGAAAAATGATCTCCTAGGAGAAGTCAGGTAAAAAAAAATAATTGCATATGGGCCCCTGAGTCTTATATCCCAAATACAGGGAGTTCCCAACTTACAAACGCCCAACGATAGAAACCGCTGACCCGCCGTGAGGGCGGGGACTCCCTGCATTGTCCCCATGTGTCCCCCACTCCCCCGGTGTGCCTTCTTCATTTCTTCATGTATGGTTATTAGCAGCGGTAACATGGCTCACCTAATCCATCGGGTCCAGTGCCGTTTAGAGACCTCTCCTCTCCCTCACTGCTCCCCTAGTGCCGGCTCCTGCTGATGACATGATCAGCAGAAACTGGCACTAGGAGAGCAGTGAGAGAGATGAGAGGTCTTTGATCGCGGCTGGAGCCAATGGATGAGTTGAGCCCCGCTGCCGCTGCTTATAACAACGCATGGGGAACATAAGTGGACACATGGGGTACACAGGAAGACAAATGAGTTACAAGGATGACACAATAATTGGGGGAGAACATCTACAAGATGCTCCTGGACTATGGATGCACAAGGTTTAGTAAATATTTTTTCCCTGGTTTTTGCCCTCTAGAGCTAGGTACATCTTATAGAGTAGTCTATGGCATCTCATTTGCTGAAAAATACAGTAAGTGCTTGGTAGGTTGCCGGTAGTTAATCTCGTTTCTCTAAACATCGGAGTGATGCCTTAGCAGATCTTGGTGCACCGCCCGAGAAAAGTCTTCTCCTTTTTTGTGTTTTTCTTCTGCGAGTTGGAAACTGAAGTTTATGTAAAAATGAAGCCACTTGAGATTCCCGGCCCGCTCTTTGTTTGGTGTATGCCCAGTTTAATCACTGCCAAGATATTTCCTGTCTCTATTTTCCCGTCTGCGCGGCTGCTGTGATTCCTCGCAGTCTAATAGTTTACAGGTTAACTGTCATCATTGAGTGTATGAATAATGCACGCTCTCCAGCCGCACTGATAATAAAAGGAGGAACGCCGGGAACAAATACAAGATTGCCAAAGAGAAAATAGAAACAAACTGTCGAACGTTACATAATCCGAGACAATGGAACACGGGGGGAGGCGAGAGGTCATCGCTGCTTCCTCTCCCTAATACAACGCTCCGCCGAATTCATAATGTGCTTCTGCCTTGTTTGGCTTCAAAACACAATTCCAGACGCCGGATAAAACCAGCATTGCATAGGAGGTGCTAGGGCCGCCTATAAAGAAAGTGGGGTTTTATTTGTTTTTTGTTTCCTTTACTTTTAAAGGGAACCTGAGGCGAACCTCGGGTGAAAGAGACAGAAGTAATTTTTCAGCTTATAAGACACTCTGCACTATAAGATGCACCTAGGTTTAGAAGGCAAAAACCAGGGAAAAGAATATACTAAATCCATGGTCCAGGAGCGTCATGCAGATGTTCTCCCCCAATTATTGTGTCCACCTTGTACCTCATGTGTCCTCCTGTGTGCCCCCCTCTGTCCCCATGGGTCTCCTCTTTCCCCAATATGCCCCCTTTTGTTCCCATGTGTCTCCTTTGCTCCTCAATGTGTCCCCTTCTGTTCCCCCATGTGTCTCCTCCGCTACCCCATATGTCCCCATGTGTCTCCTCTTCTCCCTATGTGTCCCCTTCTATCTCTTATTTGTAGGCCCAGATTTACCTCACAGGAGCCTGTAGGCACAGATGTCTTGGCATCTTAGACTTCTCCTTCCATAAACCTGTAAACCCCTACCGAATGGCACACCAAGTGTACTGGCTGTCCCAGCTGTCACTTACTTCCCTTGCCTGTCATAGGTAGCTAGAGGTACCCCTTAGTATTAGGAAGACAGAAGTACCCTCAATATTAAGTAGCTAGAGGTGTCCCCAAGTATTAGGTAGCTATAGGTACCCCTCAATAGAGGGAGATCTTGTCAGTGGAATGCAGAGAGCAGAGTGAGTAGCCTTTCATTTACGCTCTGCTCGGGACTCTGTATAGGGAAGGAGGGATGGAGAGCCGCTTGGGGAGCAAAGTGAGCCACCTTTCCACTATCATCAGGTGCCTGTAGACACGTACAGTGCCTTATAGTAAATCTGGCCCTGCCCATGTATCTTCACTCCCCCGTGTCTCCTCCTCTCCACGTGTCCTCCTGCGCTCCCCATGAATAAATAGAAAGCAGTGGCAGCATGGCTCACCTAATCCAGCAGCTCCAGCAGCAATCAGAGACCTCTCCTCTCCCTCATGGCTCCCCTAGTGCTGGCTTCTGCTGATTGCATCATGTATTACCGATATATTCGACTATTGGACACTATTAACACTATTCTACCACCTATCTGTGCCTAACACTGTTCTACCACTTGTCTATGCCTAACACTATTCTATCACCTATATGTGCCTAACACTATTCTATCACCTATATGTGCCTAATTCTATTCTACCACCTTTCTGTGCCTAACACTGTTCTACCACTTGTCTATGCCTAACACTATTATATCACCTATATGTGCCTATTAACACTATTCTACCACCTATCTGTGCCTAACACTATTCTACTACTTGTCTATGCCTAACACTATTCTACCCGATATAAATGCCAAACACTATCACCACTGCTCTCTCCACTGTCTCCACTACTACAGAGCCAAAATAATGAGCGCCTCATTATTTTAGCTCTTCACATCCTGCGGTACTGTAATTGACCTAAGGAAGTGGGCTCAAACCCACGAAATGCGTTGCATGTGCTAAATAAATTTCATTTTTATATGAGATTTATTTTTTGCGGTAAGCCACCACCCCTTTTTTTCCTTTTATCTTGGTTTTATTTGCTTCTGGGCGCCTCTTATCCACCACTACAGAGTTCGGCCAGAGAGAATTTGGCTACATAGTATCCGAGCTCCACTACCGCTATCACCACCGCTTACCGCTCCACCACCCCAATTTCCACTGTCCCCGCGGCTTTGGAGTTCACTTAGACAGTAACTGAATTCTGCTGCCACTCTCCAGCTCCCAAGTTACTGTCTGCAGACAGTATTTTCAGTATTCTCCATTAATGCCTACGGCAAGTAACGTATGAAAAAAAAACTGAGGACTGGTGGAACTCAGAAAAATATATATAGTTACCCAAACACAAAGTTAATGGGGAGCCACCTAGTGGATACCCACAAATATCAATGAAAACAAAAACCATGGGTGTCTACTAAAACAATTACAAAACTTTATTGAATGATACTTAAAGGACCACTATTGCAAAAAAAAAAAATCGGCAGTTAAAATCTGACAGAACCAACAGTTTTTGGGACAGTCCATTTCCTCATGGGGGATTCACAGTGTTTTCTTTGTTTTCAACAGCATTTCCTGAACAGCAGTTGCAAAGTCTAACTGACAAAATAGTGTGCAGGCAAGTAGGGAGGCTGGCTGGTATCTTACTATTTTGTCAGTTAAACGGCCGTTCAGGAAATGCTGCTGAAAACAAAGAAAACCCTTAGGGCCTGTTTCCACTACACACAGATTCGATGCAGAATGGATGCAGAAAAAGTGACGCCAATGAATGCCTATGGGCCTGTTTCCACTAAACGCAATTTTTCTGATGCAGATTTTCCCATAGGCATTCATTGTAGTCTATAAGGGCCTGTTTCCACTACACGCAGATTTGATGCAGATTGGATGCAGAATGGATGCAGAAAAACTGACTCCAATGAATGCCTATGGGAAAATCTGTATCAGAATAATTGCGTTTAGTGGAAACAGGCCCATAGGAATTCATTGGAGTCAGTTTTTCTGCATCCATTCTGCATCCATTCTGCATCAAATCTGCGTGCAGTGGAAACAGGCCCTGAGAGTCCCCCATAAGGACTGGCCCAAACCCTTTCAGTTCTATTAGATTTTAACTGCTGACTTTTTTCGCAATAGTGGTCCTAAGTATAACCATGCAAAATCCTCATATCCACCCTTAATAAGCAACACAAGGCCTTGTATCAAAAATAAGCATCAGCTCATAGCAAAAAACTGCCACTAATGCAACCAAACATAGCCACGTTGGGCTTATAATGTCCACAAGCCAGCACAGTAGCAGCAGCATGTTGGCCTTACACAGTGGTAGGCGTGGAGCAGTCAGCTGATGTCACAGGGCCAAATCACGTGACATGTTTTACCCTCTAATCTGGGCTTTTTCACACGTAACATGTTTTTGGATTACACACGTCAGGACATTAATACTGATACAGGAGGACTGTATCTCCTCTTATGTTGCTGTTTAGTGTCCCATCATCAGTGCTGGCATCCACAGACTTTACGTATGAGTGGCTATGTTGTTGTATGTGGGGGGCGGGATTTAGTAGTATCACTCGATAAAGTTTTGTAATTGTTTTAGTAGACACCCATGGTTTCTGTTTCCATTGCCTACGGCAATGCCCAATTTCAGGGCTGCAAATCACGCCCAAACTACCCGTTTCGCTCTTACCCTGCCGGCTGCTCTTACTCCATAATCGTGTCACAAATGTTGTCCTAGTGACACCACATGTATACCTGGCAAAGGTGATGACTGAAACTTACTGAGTCTCTCTCTCCTATAATCCATGTTTGTCAATCACAGAATAATTCCTGAAATTGTATTGTGCGCGGCGCTAGAAAACATTGATTGCATTATTATAAGGATAGCATTAATAATTCCTCTGTGACCCTAATCTCCAGAGGAATGTTGATTTTCCTGTTTGCAGGACATCTTTAACTACTTGGAGACCGCTCCTCGCCCATGGGTGTGGCCGAGGCGGCAGCCCCAGGACCGCCTAACGCCGATTGGCGTCAAGCCCTGGGGCTGCATTTTGCAGGAGATCGCGTGCAGGCTGTGCGCGCGCGCATCTCCTGCTCGGGGGCGGAGCTCCGTCCCGCCTTCAGTCTCCGAGCGGCTATTGCCCGAGCAGCAGACTGTTAGACGGCGAAACCGTCGTCTTTATTGTTAATACAGCACTGTGATCAGCAGCAGCGCTGTACTGTGGACAGCCGTGTGACATGGCTGTTCCAATGGGGGACGAGAGAGCGATTGGCTCTCATAGGCAGAAGCCTATGACAGCCGATCGCCGTGATTGGTCGGCTGGGGGGAGGGAGGGGATTGAAAAATAAATAAATTAAAAAAACAGTCAAAAACAGTAAAAAAAACAACAACAAATATTTATAAAAAAAAATAAACAACTTGGGGGCGATCAGACCCCACCAACAGAGAGTTCTGTTGGTGGGGGGAAAAGAGGGGGGAATCACTCGTGTGCTGTGTTGTGCGGCCCTGCAGCTTCTCCTTAAAGCTGCAGTGGCCATTTTATAGAAAATGTGCTTGGTCTTTAGGGGGGTTACCACTGTGGTCCTCAAGTGGTTAAAGTGAACCTGAATTGAGTAAAATTGTTTAAAATTATCACAGGATGTACCAGCAAGTGACTATTACATACTTACCTCACTGTCAGTTCCTCTCAAAAGTGCACCATTTTCTTCTTACAACGTTTCCTTCCAGTTATGACAAAAATGATTTTTTCTTACCTAGGGTTCTTCCAGACCCCCAGAATCTTTTAGTGTCCTCTGATCCTCCTCCCTCCCCCCCCCCCCCCCCCACCCCCACCCCCAGTTGTGCCGCTGTCCCCTCCAAAAGATCGGTGGATAGGACTCCAGTAAGGGGCTAATGCATATGCACAATTCCAAACTGTCTACAATTTCCATGACAAAATTCCTTGTTCTTCATTGGCCATTGCTAGCTGTGATGTTGGAGGCCCCTCCCTAGCTATTAGAATCCTCTTCCCACTCAACCCCGCCTCCTGCCTGCCTTATATCTTCTTTTACTAAAAGTATGTTGTACCCCCAACATTAAAAATTCCAACCAAGCATCAAAACATCCAGTTAGGGCCCATTCACACCGGCAAATGCAAAATGCTAGCTATATTAGCGCTAGCATTTTGCACTGCGATTTTTACGCATTAAACGCTTATCTTTCACTGTACATTCTCATGATTTTTTGAGCGATCGGGATTAGCATTTCCTAACACAGTGATCGCAATTGCTCAAAAATCATGAAAAAGCGCTGCAAGCACCGCGTTCGTGTTTGCCGCGAATCGCAGGCAATCGTGGCAGCAAGATCACTGCCATATACTTTTTATTACACTAGCGCTTTTAAAAGTTCTAGCGATCGCCATCGATTTTGGCGATTAGTGGTAAACACCCGCTAATGGCCCGACTGTGAATGGGCTCTTATAGAGTAAAAATTCCACTGGCCAGTTGGTCTCTGATAATTCACTTTAAAGAGGAACTGTCACGAAAATCTTAAAATTTAAAACACAAGCAAGCTGGATTGCCGATCTGATTTTTTTGTGAAACGCTGATGCCAATTTTTTTTCTTAGAGTAACAGACGTTCTTCGCTGAAGTATGTTGACACATTCATTTCAAGTAGGTCAGCATGGTGATGGGAAATATGCTATTTAAAATATCAAAAACAAAATCCCAGAAGATTATTCTGTAAAGTTACAAGTAACATCTGCCAAACTTATTTAAAGGACCTCTGTCGCAAAAATCTTAAACTTTAAAATACATGAAAACTTATACAAATAAGAAGTACATTTCTTCTAGAGTAAAATGAGCCATGAGTTACTTTTCTCCTATGTTGCTGTCACTTACAGTAAGTAGTAGAAATCTGACATTACCGACAGGTTTTGGGTTACTCCATTTCTTAATGGGGGATTCTCAGCATGGCCTTTATTCTTTATAAAGACTCTACCTGAAAAAGATTTATACAAAGATGCTGGCCAGCCTCCCTGTTTGCTGCACACTTTTATGGCAGTTGGATGGAGCAACTGCCATTCACTAAGTGCTTTTAAAAATAAAGAAAACCCTGAGAACCCCCCACAGGAAGATGGGCTAGTCCACAATCTGTCGGTAATGTCAGATTTCTATTACTTACTGTAAGTGACAGCAACATAGGAGAAAAGTAATTTGGCTCATTTTACTCTGGAAGAAATGTACTTCTTATTTGTATAAGTTTACATGTATTTTAAATTTTAAGATTTTTGCGACAGAGGTCCTTTAAATAAGTTTGGCAGATGTTACTTGTAACTTTACAGAATAATCTTCTGGGATTTTGTTTTTGATATTTTAAATAACATATTTCCGAGCCCCGTGCTGACCTACTTGAAATGAATGTGTCAACAAACTTCAGCGTAGAACGTCTGTTACTCTAAGAAAAAAATTTGGCATCAGCGTTTCACAAAAAAAAATCAGCGCGGCAATCCAGCTTGCGTAAACAAAAAGAAAATGGTCTGCGTGTCTTTCTCTCTCCCGCTGAAGTCACTTTGCCGAGGGAGCGCGGAGGTTTTTGCATACGAGGCTAAACAGGCGGAAGATTTCAAGCCCACAAAGTTCTGTAGAGTGTAGAGCCACGTCCTGCCACCTCCTTGGGCTCAGAATCTGTTCGGCGCGCTCGGGACTTGCTGCAGGCGCTGTGACATTGTGTGCCGAGTCCCCGAAGAGCCATTCCGACTGTCACCAAATAATCAATTTCCTCGCCTGACTTTTCTGTGTCAACAATACTAATTTGAAATATATTCCTGGTTTGCCTCCTGCGTCTTGTTCTCTAGACGTTCTTTAATCTGCACGCATACATTATTCAGGCTGAAGGCTGAATGCTAATATCGGGGCGAGAACAGCCTATTTTTGGAAAGGGACAAAAAAAAAATAATGTACAAATTTTAGCAACTTAAAGGGAACCTAAACTGAGAGGAATATGGACGTTTCCTTTTAAACTATACTAGTTGCCTGGCATCCTGCTGATCTCTTTGGCTGCAGTAGTGGCTGAATCACACACCTGAAACAAGCATGCAGCTAATCCAGTCTGACTCCAGTCAGAGCACCTGATCTGCACGCTTGTTCAGGGGCTGTGGCTAAAAGTATTAGAGACACAGGATCACCAGGGGAGTCAGGCAACTGGTATTATTTTAAAAGGAAAAATCCATATCCTTCTCAGTTTACGTTCCCTTTAAAGAGTCATTCTAAAAAAAAACAAAACAGTAAATCAGTGACTGCTGGAAATGGAAAAGTCAATTCAATGAGTTGGATGGAGACAGAGTGGGTCCTAAGCATTTATTACCATTATATATTCGCATAGCTGTCTTCTGCAGCACTTTACAGAGTACATAGTCATGTCACTGACTGTCTTCAGAGGAGCTAACAATCTAATCACTGCCATAGTCATAATGTAATGCCCTACAGTATTATCGTATTACCACACAGGAGCCTATAGGCACAGATGTCCTGGCGCCCTCTATGAACTCACAAACCCTCACCAAACCGCACCACAAGTGTGCTGGCTGTCCCAGCTGTCACTTCTCTCTTACTTCTCTTGTCTGTCATAGGTAGCTACAGGTGCCCCTTAGTATTAGGTAGCCAGATCTATCCTCAATATTAAGTAGCTAGAGGTTCCTCCAGGTATTAGATAGCTAGAGGAACCTCAGTATTAAGTTTCTTGAGGTGCCCCTGACTGAAGGGAGATCTGGCCAGTGGAATGCAGAGAGAAGGGTGAGTAACCCCTCATTTATCACACTCATCCAGACTATGCATAGGGAGGGAAGGAAGGAGGCACTTGGGGAGGAGAGTGAGCCGCCTCACCATCATCAGGCACCTGTAGACACGTGCCTACAGTGCCTTGTGGTAAATTCAGCCCTGGCCCTGCATATTATTATTATAAATTAAAAATAGACAAGGCACCTGGCCCGGACGGCATGCATCCTCGGGTCCTAAGGGAATTAAGTTCAGTTATAGATAAACCCCTTTATCTTATCTTTTGTGACTCTCTTGCAACTGGCAGAGTCCCAGTGGATTGGCGTACAGCCCACGTTTTCCCATTATTTAAGAAGGGCAAAAAATCAGATCCGGGAAATTATAGACCTGTAAGCTTAACATCAGTTGTATGCAAACTATTTGAGGGGTTACTAAGAGATACTATACATGACTTCATAGTAGAAAATAATCTTATTTCTCAGCATCAACATGGGTTTACTAAAGACAGGTCCTGTTTGACTAACATGCTCAGCTTTTATGAGGTAGTGAATGCTAATATGGATATTGGGAATGCTGTAGATGTGATATACTTGGACTTTGCAAAGGCCTTCGACACTGTTCCCCACAGAAGTCTGGTGCAAAAGTTGAGGATGCAAGGACTGGGGAAGAGTCTGTGTGCTTGGATAGGGAACTGGCTAATGGACAGAAAACTAAGAGTTGTGGTCAATGGATCGTACTCAAAATGGGAGACTGTTAGCAGTGGGGTCCCGCAGGGGTCTGTTCTGGGTCCAGTGCTCTTCAATTTATTTATTAAAGACCTAGTAGATGCAGTAGAAAGCAATGTTGCTATTTTTGCAGATGATACAAAATTGTGCACAATCATCAACTCTCAGGAAGATAGTGTCATATTGCAACAGGATCTGGATAGGATGGCTATATGGGCACATACATGGCAGATGAAATTCAATGTTGACAAATGTAAAGTCATGCATTTTGGACGTACTTATGGTCTAGCACCATACAAAATAAATGGGATACAGTTGGGGACATCAAAGTTAAAAGTTAAAAAGTTAAATAATCGTACTCAATGCCAAGCAGCTGCAGCTAAAGCTAACAAAATTTTGGGATGCATTAAAAGGGAAATAAAAACTCGAGATGCTAGCATAATATTGCCCCTGTTTAACTTTCTAGTAAGGCCACATCTGAAATATGGAATTCGGTTCTGGGCACCACATTACAAAAAAGATATTTCAGTTTTAGAGCAGGTGCAGAGACGAGCAACAAAATTGATACGTGGGATGGAAGGTCTCACTTATCAAGAAAGGTTAGATAAACTGGGTTTATTTAGTCTAGAGAAAAGACGCCTTAGAGGGGATCTAATTAACATGTATAAATACATCAGAGGGCAATATAATAGCTTGGCGGATGAGCTTTTTGTCCCTAGGCCTTCTCAAAGGACTAGAGGTCAGAGGACATGATCTGCGCATGGAGGAAAAACGTTTTAGCCATTTATTTAGGAAAGGGTTCTTTACAGTAAGAGTGATTAAGATGTGGAATGCATTGCCACAGGAAGTCGTTATGGCAAACTCTATACCTGCATTTAAAGGGGGCTTAGATGCTTTCCTTGCGTTGAAAGACATCCATGGCTACAATTACTAGGTAATGCCTAATGATGTTGATCCAGGGATTTTATCTGATTGCCATCTGGAGTCAAAAAAGGAATTTTTCCATTTAGGGGCTAATTGGACCATGCCTTGTAAGGGTTTTTTCGCCTTCCTCTGGATCAACAGGGATATGTGAGGGAGCAGGCTGGTGTTGTACTTTTTACTGGTTGAACTCGATGGACATATGTCTTTTTTCACCCAAAATAACTATGTAACTATGTAACTACGTAACTATGTATTTAGAGCACTGACCTCTTCTGCAGCACTTTACAGAGTACACAGTCATGTCACTGACTGTCCTCAGAGGAGCTCACAATCTAATCCTACCATAGTCATAGCCTTATGTCCTACCATATTATTATTATGTATTTATATTGCACTGACATCGTCCGCAGCACAGAGTAAAATTGTAATGTCAGTGAGTGTCCTTGGAGAGGGGATCACAATCTCTTCCTGCCATAGTCATAGTCTAATCTTCTACCATATTATTATTATTATTCATATACTGTATATAGTGCTGACATCTTGTGCAGCTCTTTACAGAGCACATAGTCATGTCATTGACTGTCCTTAGGGGAGCTGAAAAAAAAAAGACTGGGCTGCACATTGCAGATACACCTTGCGTTAGATGCACACTCTAGATCAGGCATGGGCAAACTTGGCCCTCCAGCTGTTACGGAACTACAAGTCCCGCAATGCATTTGCCTTTATGAGTCATGACTGTGACTGTCAGACTCCTGCATAGCTCCCAACTGTCCCTCCTTTGGAGGGACAGTCCCTCTTTGAGAGCCCTGTCCCTCTGTCCCTCTTTCCTCCTCATGTGTCCCCCTTTAAGGACTTTGTCCCTCTTTCTATGTAAATATATATATTTCTCTACTGCAAAATATGCTTGATTGACTCTAAACTTTATTCCCATCCTTTAAATTGATATATTGCTAATTGTAAAATGTTAATATGAAGGAAAATGAACCAGGATAGAAAGGACCAGTGTGGTTTGAATTATAAAACAACACATTTTTCTTATGAAATCATTATTGTATGCGTGACTAGGGGTGTGGCGGGGACGTGATCAGGGGCGTGGTTTAAGTGTCCCTCTTTCTCATCTCAAAAAGTTGGGAGGTAAGCTCCTGCAATGCATTGTGGGACTTGTAGGTCCTTAAAGAGGAAGCGACACCCATGCTAACCTAAAAATGGAAAAAAGCTGGAGGGCTAAGTTTGCCCATGCCTGCTGTAGATGTAGCTTTGAGTTAAGGTGCCCACTAATGATACAATCTTGATTGCACAATCTTACCATATCTATATGGTAGAAGGGTAAACTGAGTGAATATACTTTGGGTAGTCCCTATATTACATAGAAGTGTTTAGATTGTACAATCAAGATTATATCATTGGTGGTCCCCATAGGCAAACGCAGGGGGGGATTACAGGTGCCCAGAATCCCCCCTCAGACCAGGGCCGGTGCAGTGTCTGGGGACAGGCACAAGTTGAGACACCAGAATATCTGCAGGCATCCTGCAGCTCACAGCACCGCCCCCTTTCTTTCCCTGCTACAGATGACTTTGGATGTACAGAGCACAGAGCAGCTCGGAGGCACTTAACAGAGTACAGAGCTAGGTATGAGCACAGCCCTGTGCCCTGCTGTGTGAGTGCGTCACTTTCCCCTTCATTAGCAATGTCGCCTGTCCTCATTATTATCTGTATCCATACTGCTCCTGATTGATCCCGTTGTTGATTGGGAGCAGATCGGACATGTCTAAAATAATCCTTAGATCCTGTCAGTCGGACGAGAAATTGCATTATGTGTACCCAGCATGATGTCCTACCATATTATTACACTGTATTGTGCGTGGCTGAGGGAGACCTTTTAGGAATCACCCCCTAAAAATCCTGGGTTTGCCCCTGGTCCCCTTTAGGTATTTAGTGGTAACAAGTTGGGAATTCCTAGAAGATAAAAGTGAGGACTTTGGGGGAATGACTGGATAAGAGGGTATTATAGTGGTGAGCAGGTGATGCAATTTGCAGGTATTCTCTGCACCCCAGTTTATTTGATTGATGAACTTCCTGTTCACTCCATTTAGTTAATTTCTATTAAAGTTTGATGAAGCATGGCGGTGGGCGGTTATCCGGTGGTTGATGGGAGGAGCATGTGAGGTCACTGACGTACGCAGAGTTCTGTGCTGCATCAAGTGGCACAACCTTAGAGCTGGCAGAAGTTCCATTCATTTTCAATCAGAAACCTGGTCAAGATTAAAGCGGACCTGAACTCAGAACTTCCTATCTGCTCTACAAGATAAGCAACAGCATAATAACCTTTAAAGAAACTGATTTCTTTGTTATAGCTGATACAAATCCTGCAATACATCTGCAGTGTATTTACTACCTGCTTTCATGGAAGCAGACATAGGGCTAACAACCTGTGTTTACCAATTACCTCTCTGCCGCCGCAGCCTGCTGACACAGGTGAGGGATTAAATCACAAGTTAAGCTTAGGCAAAGATGAGGGGGAATTAGACAGGCTAAACTCCTAAATACATACAGGGGGCATTTCTCTGTGTTTTCCTTCTGTCCTGTGTTCAGGTCCACTTTAAGGAGGACAAGTGGCATGTTGATTATGCAAGCAATTTCTCATCAGGTAGTAATCAATTGCCTGCCAAATTGGGCAATCATCAACCTCTAGAGTATAATGGTAGCACAAACAACATCCTCCTAGTACCGAATTGATTAAAGACGATTGACATGGCTGGATTTACAACTCTGAAGCCTGTAGGCACAGGCATTCTGGCACCCCTAACTCCGCCCCTTAACACAGGCCACACCCCCAAGTAAAAATACTCTGAACTTTAGTGCCTTATGTCATTCCATCCTCAGTGATATGAAGCAAGGATGTAAGTTCCTGAGGTCAATGATCTGAGGAGGCAGGCCGCCCCTCCCACATAAGGTGCCTGTAGGCCTACAGTGCCTTATGGTAAATTCCAGCCTTATGGTGGAGGTACATCTGTACAGATATAAAGGACCTTGCTTGTGATTATTCTCTGATTCCCATAGCCCCACAGGTCTGCAGGTGAAGCATCTAACCCCGCTCAGAGACATATGAAGGAGAAATAGGACCCTAGGCAACCAACAATTTTGGGCCTATACTTGATGGCCATCTGTTTTTGCTTTGGTGAGATTTGTTGGGGGCTAGCATAAACCAGGCCCCTAGACTCTTTCCAGGCACTAGGCTCCTGCCTAAGGTGCCTTGTAAATAATCTAGCTCCGCCAGGGCCGGATTTGTGGGCAGGCCACAGAGGCCTGGGACTAGGGCGGAGCTTAGGGAGGGGCGGGTTAACAAGCAGGCAGTGTCCTAACAGCTGTCCATGCCAGCCCCACAATAACGGCAATGTTGTCCACAGCCGCCCCCAAAGTTCCCCCGCTTTGCACTGCACACAGTACTATGTCTGTGTGTGCAGAAGCGGCGCTTGCAGCATAAAACAGGGACAGATTTACTTTTGTGACGGGAGCAGCAGCCACATCGTTGCAGCTCTGCCTGCTGTCAGTCACTGGTAATTCCTCTGCCCTCCGCCCCCATATTCAGTTTCAGCCAATCACTACTGAGGAGGCAGCATGAGGAAGTGCCAAAGCTGCGCAGAGATTGGTGGATGGCTGGTGCTGGAACTGATTGGTGGCAGAGCCGGGACAAGGTTCTCCAGCACACAAGGCTGAGACACCAAAGTGCGCCCCTCCATCCCTCCCACCCCAGCCATCACACACTGATTGCTATTAGACTAAGAGGGCCACAGGGCCCACAACCTCCCCAACACCTTAATCTCTAGTTATCTGGCTTGCAGTCACTGCCATGTATCCCCTTTTCTTATCTCTTTCTGCTTCAAACACAATTAGGAATGACAGCTGAATTAATTCTGCGCCCCCTCCTACACTGCGCCCGGAGGCTGGAGCCTCTCCAGCCTATGCCTCGGCCCGGCCCTGATTGGTAGTGAGTGACTGCAGGCGGGATTTCTGGTTGCTGGATGTGATGGGGAAGCTCGTGGACAGGACTCCGGAGACACTGAAGAAGGTACAGGATGGAGGGTAATAGGAGAAGGGGGTGGCTCTGGCGTTGGGATCACCCTAGGGGAAGCTTGGTCCTGTCTGCCTTTGTTTTAATTAGCCCACATACACTGTCCCTACTGCCGCTCAACCCTGCAGTTCCAGGTGCTGCCCAGCGTCATTGTTGACATGGGGTATGTGACAGAAGTCCTCCTTTCACACTGACCTGTAACGGAGTCCAGTAGCTGTATAGATAACCTGACTTTCCAGATGCTGCTGAATGTTTTGTCTTAGCTTGCCTGATTTATTACCCATTCCCAGTAACTCTCCACAGGGCCGGGCCGAGGCATAGGCTGGAGAGGCTCCAGCCTCAGGGCGCAGTGTAGGAGGGGGCGCAGAATTCATTCAGCTGTCATTCCTAATTGTGTTTGAAGCAGAAAGAAACAAGAAAATGGGATACATGGCAGTGACTGCAAGCCATGTAACTAGATATTAAGGTGTTGGGTAGGTTGTGGGCCCTGTGGCCCTCTTAGTCTAATAGCAATCAGTGTGTGATGGCTCGGGTGGCAGAGGTGGAGGGGCGTACTTTGGTGTCTCAGCCTTGGGTGCTGGAGGACCTTGTCCCGGCTCTGACTCTCCACATGCGTAACTAACGTCTCCTTCCCTCCTCACTCTTTTCCTCGGATCTCATTCCCCCCCCCTCTTGTTCTCTCATCCTGAGGTCTATTTCTGTCCTTTTTCCTACCCTCTTCCTCATCTTGTTGCCTGTCTGTCTTAATCCCTCATCATATGCCATCTATCATTTCCTCCACTTTCTCTCTCTCTCTCTCCCCCCCCCCAGGGCCGGTTTAAGCAACAATGGGGCCCCAGGGCAAAATAAACCTGGGGGGCCCCCCAACATATACCCCGGAACAAAAATCGGCATTAGGGGACCTTTTTTGCAGCTGGTATAGTCAGGGTGTGAAGTCCCAATCGGTCAGAGCTCCACATTCTGGCTATCCTAGCCTGCATGGGGGACAAGGGGTTAAAAAGTTTCAGGAGGGGGGACCCACATAATTTATTTTTTTTTAAATTCCCACACTCTAAACATAAAAAAAATTGGGAAAATAGGAAAAAATGCCAGGAATCTTCATACAGCCATATTGCGGCTGTATAGCGATCCCTGGCCAAAGCGCTGCGGCTGCGTATAGACCCCCTGGAAACCCAGTCAGGAAATTTATTGCACTTTCGTTTGATGCATGTAAAATTACACTACCGTTAGGATTGCTACTAAAAGTGACATTTACCGCATTTAAAACTATACTTTTTTCCCTCTAAACTTTAAAATCGATTTTCTCAAAAACTATAAGGTCTTTTTGAAAAATTGTTTTTTCCTCTTGTTCCTAATGATCCCCTTAACATATCCTGCAAATTTAGGGTTTCTAGCATTTAAGGTGGATTTGCTATTAACCATTAAAGTCGACAGGTTTTTAAATGTGTGTTTTTTTTTCCTTTGAAACTTTAAAATCGATTTACTCAAAAACTATAAGGCCGATTTGACAATTTTTTTTCCTCTCGTAGCCACTGGGGGCCCCTACAAGCTCTGGGGCCCTGGGGCAGCTGCCTCCTTTGCCTTAATGGTAGCGCCGGCCCTGTCCCCCCCCCCCCCCCCCCTACTCTCTCTCCCCCTCTCTCTCTCCTCCCACCCCACAATGTATTTATATAGCACTGACATCTTCTGCAGCACATTACAGAGTACATAGTCATGTCCCTGACTGTCCTCAGAGGAGCTCACACTCTAATCCTACCATAGTCCTAGTCTAATGTCCTACCATATTATTATTATGTATTTATATAGCACTGACACCTTCTGCAGCACATTACAGAGTACATAGCCATGTCACTGACTGTCCTCAGAGGAGCTCACACTCTAATTCTACCATAGTCATAGTCTAATGTCCTACCATATTATTGCTATGTATTTATATAGCACAGACCTCTTCTGCAGCACTGTACATAGTACATAGTCATGTCACTGACTGTCCTCAGAGGAGCTCATAATCTAATCCTACCATAGGCATAGTGTAATGTCCTACCATATTATTATTATGTATTTATATGGCACTGACATCTTCTGCAGCACATTACAGAGTACATAGTCATGTCACTGACTGTCCTTAGAGGAGCTCACAATCTAATCCTACCATAGTCCTAGTCTAATGTCCTACCATATTATTATTATGTATTTATATAGCACTGACACCTTCTGCAGCACATTACAGAGTACATAGCCATGTCACTGACTGTCCTCAGAGGAACTCACACTCTAATTCTACCATAGTCATAGTCTAATGTCCTACCATATTATTACTATGTATTTATATAGCACAGACCTCTTCTGCAGCACTGTACATAGTACATAGTCATGTCACTGACTGTCCTCAGAGGAGCTCATAATCTAATCCTACCATAGGCATAGTGTAATGTCCTACCATATTATTATTATGTATTTATATGGCACTGACATCTTCTGCAGCACATTACAGAGTACATAGTCATGTCACTGACTGCCCTCAGAGGAGCTCACAATCTAATCCTACCATAGTCAGTCTAATGTACTACCATATTATTATTATGTATTTATATAGCACTGACATATTCTGCAGCACTTTACAGAGTACATAGTCATGTCACTGACTGCCCTCAGAGCAGCTCACAATCTAATCCTACCATAGTCATAGTGTAATGTCCTACCATATTATAATTATTATTATTATAATTATGTATTTATGTAGCACTGGCATCTTCTGCAGCACATTACAAAGTACATAGTCATGTCACTGACTGTCCTCAGAGAAGCTTGCAATCTAATCCTACCATAGTCATAGTCTAATGCCCTACCATATTATTATTATGTATTTATATAGCACTGACATCTTCTGCAGCACTTTACAGAGTACATAGTCATGTCACTGACTGTACTCAGAGGAGCTCACAATCTAATCCCTGTCAGTTTAATGTCCTATCAAATTATTATTATGTATTTATATAGCAGTGGCATCTTCTGCAGCACTTTACAGGCATGTTACTGACTGTCCTCAGTGGAGCCCACAATCGGTGATATAATATTGTGTTTCCGTGTAAAAAGTACAAATCCGGCCCTGAGCTCCGCCCCTTCCTCCCTTCCATTTTTCACGATTTCAGTACCCCCTGGGTGCCCAATAGGTCGAACGCGATCTATTGGTAGATCGCGACCACCTATTTGGTAGATCACGGCCATATGGCCACATCACATTAAATTTTACGGCCAGCAGCTGTAGAACGCGGCCCATCAAATTCTGGCCAATCGGAGAGAGGCGGCTCGGCTGAAAAGGAGAGGCTAGGGGCGGCACTGCCATGACGCAACGTCGCAGCCGCAGCTGAAGGATGGGAGACAAGGATGAGCCCCAGACACCACCGCTGGAGCTGAAGGGAGGTAAGTGGCACCAAGGCACCTATCTAAACCTAACTACCTATTCTGAAGGCACCTATACCTAACTACCTATACTGAAGGCTCCTATACCTAACTACCTATACTGAAGGCTCCTATACCTGGCTACCTATACTGAAGGCTCCTATACCTGGCTACCTATACTTAGCTATCTATACTGAAGGCACGTATACCTAACCACCTATACCTGGCTTCCTATACTGAAGTCACCTATACCTAACTACCTATACTGAAGGCAGCTATACCTGGCTACCTATACTTAGCTATCTATACTGAAGGCACGTATACCTAACCACCTATACCTGGCTACCTATACTGACGGCACCTATACCTAACTACCTATACTGAAGGCAGCTATACCTGGCTACCTATACTGAAGTCACCATTTACCTAACTACCTATAATGTAAATGTTGGTAGATCTCCTGAACTCTGCAAATTTTAAAGTAGCTTGCGAGCCCAAAAAGTGTGGGCACCCCTGCAGTACCCCTTTCCCCCAGGGGCATAGCTATAGACAGGGGCCAACAAAATGATTCCGGGCCCCCTGCAGGCCCCATCCCACCACCAACACACGGCCCCTGGCAGAAAGCAGCGGAGCCATGTTTCAATACTTACCCAATTGCACCTTGCATCTACTCTTCCTTCCAGCAGTTTAAGCCACTCGCTCTGCACACAGCTCCCGATGTCACATGTTTGGGGGGCATGTAAGCAGCACGTTCTGAGTGGCTCGGGCTGCCGGGAGGAAAAGGAGATGAGAGGTGGGTAAATATAGACACATGGCTCCACTGCGTAAATAGTCTGATAGGTGGGTGGGCAGAGAACCAGACCCCCAAAGCCCCTGGGCCCCCTGGGTCACAACGGCAAATGTTCCGCCACTGACTACAGAGCCACGGTGCCTCCATGCCAATTTCACACTACCCCCGCCCTTGCATCAATCAGGGATATGCTGGGTGCTGTGGTGCCTCTATGTGGGCATACTGGGTGCTGTGGTTTCATGCTGAGTGCTGTGATGCCTTTTTGTGTGACACTGCCTATTTGTGTGAAGTTCATGTAAATTCGTCTCCACCCATGACCACACCAAAATTCTGGTGCGTGGCCACACCCATTTCCTGCTGTAGTGCCCAAAATTGCCCCAGATCTCTTAGGATCCTAGCATCGCCCCAATGATGTGACTTTGACTGGCAACACCTTCGTAACAGTTTCATTCTACAAGGCACAATGAACTTTCAAGCAAATCTTTATCAAAAAACAGTATCAGCTTAATAAGTTAAATGCCATGCACAGAAATAATGAGTCATAATAATAAGGACATCCCTGCTGTGGTGTTTTAATATCTGCAAGCAATCAGTTTTGGAATAAGGACGACTGGTGAATTATTTTTTGTAATATAAAAAAAAGGTAGCGAAAAGAACTAAAATCTGTAATATAAGCACATTGGATTATTTAAAGTGCACCTAAACTGAGAATAAATCTACAGACACATAACTCCCAACTATTTGAGTTAAGAAAGAGAGACAATTTAAGACACACCCCTGCCACGGCTCTAGCCATGCCCAGCCACACCCATCACCTGGCCCAGTCACACCCCTAGCCATGCATAAAACAAAGAATTCAGAAATAGCCCGTAGGGCCCTCCCTCAACCACAGTATTAGCTCTTGATTGGTCCTGTGCTGCTAATAATTACTTCTACAGATTCTTCAAATAGTAGTAATCATTAACAAACTGTTCCCCATCCTCTGCTTGAACCTCTGAAACTGCAGCTGTCCTTGGCAGGTTTTGTTGCACTGTAGCCATTATGTATAGAGTGCGCGGAGGGCCCAATGTAAAACTTGCACCGGGGCCCATAGCTCTTTAGCTACGCCACTGTACTTACCTATCGGTTTGGTTGGAGTCGACTCTGTTGCGTCACTCTGACCTCCGTTCATGACTCCAGCTGGAGAAGGTCGCACAGAGTGGCATAAGCTCTGTCCACTCGTAAGGTCACTCCCACGGCTATGTACAGCGACTGGGACCATTCTGGGAAAGTACAGTTTAAAAGTGCAGCACACATTGCTGAGAACGGCAGTGAACAGTGCATGCGCCTCTCTGTGTGACTGCTTACAGTCGGAGCCATGCACTCACTTTTTTCCTCTGTAGCTTATATTATTAATCTTTAATGGTTCCAAACTTCTTACTGTTAGGTTTTTGGGATAGTCCTTCTCCTCATGGGGGATTCTCAAAATGTCCATCATTTTTTTTTTAAAGCACTCCCTGGAAGGGACTTATATAAAGAAATGGGAAGCAAAAATAAAGGATTTCCTGAGAATCCCCAATGAGAAGATGGGCTACTCCAAAAACCTGTTAGTCAGATTAATAATACTTACTGTAAATGGCAGCTACATAGCAAAAAAAGTAATTTACAGACAGTGCATTTACTCTGGAATACAGATACTCTGAGATACACACACCACACCACACCACACACACAGACACACACAGACACAGAGACACAGACACACACAGACACAGAGACACAGACACACACACACACACACACACCACACACACCACACACACCGACACACCACACACACACAGACACAGAGACACAGAGACACAGACACACACACACACCACACACACAGACACACAGACACACACAGACACAGAGACACACACACACACACACGCACACACGTATTTTACATTTTATTTTTTTGTGACAGTGGTCTTTTATATTAGCACACTAACATATTAAAGGAAATATATGCTTAAAGAGTCTATGGAGGCTGCTGCCTTCATTTACCTTTCAATTATACCAGTTGCCCGGCTGGCATGCTGTTGCCCATTGGCTGGAGTCCCTGGGCAGTACTCCCTAACACTACAGGGTGGCCTACTAACCGAGCCCAGTGGTTGCAGTTCTCAAGCACTTTGAGTCCGACAGGAGAAAGGCTCTATACTAACGTTAGAATTTGTTTTCTTATTTGTTACATTTCCTTGCCACTAATTAGAGCTGCTGTAATTTGTATTAATGTCTACTTGTCACTAGGGGGCATTGTGAGACAATAACAGAGGACTTCTGCACTCAGTTTCTACATCCTCTGCTAGTAGAGAGACATCAAAGCTTTCCAAGAATTTACAGCACAAGAAGTTTTGCTGACTGAGGTCAAAAGCAGAGCACTTATCTCCAACAAGATAATTCCTTTGAAGCAGCTAATGGGTTAATGAACAGGAACAATCACTGAGATGCAAATCATTCTGAGCTGAGGCACATTTTATGCAAATTATAAGCAAATAAACGTAGGTTTTAAAAAGGGCTAATCAGAGGCAGCCATGGTGGCATTTGATTGGTCCGTTTTTTCAAGCTGCATACACTTGCATAAATTTACCACACAATTTGCATCAGCTCAGAATTATTAGCATATTGTCAACCATTACCATTCACACAGTATCGGTGGGAGAGGAACAGTACATCCGCCTGGTTCCTTTAAGACGCTGCTGTGATTCCTTTCATTATTTCGCACTCCACAATGTCTGACAAGCCTTTTCAGGGGCTACATCCTGTTTCTTGTTTAATTACATTTATGAGTTATAGGACGACATTGCTTTCACATTTTTTTTGCATCCTTTTGTTTGCAGGAACGCACACACCGCTCTATTAAAAACAGATTAACATTCAGCTGTTTAATTGGCGATGATGGAACGCGGTTGTTGCTCTTGTAGCGGGCGCTCACCTCGCAAGAATAATTGCCCTTTGAAGTATAAATTGATGCTCAGACCCGCCAGACATTCGTGTGTTCAGGACGACTCGCTGCAAACATAACAATCGCTCTCTACATACAATGTTACTTGGTTGTTAAAGGGACACTTAAGTCAAACAAAAAAAATTAGTTTTACTCACCTGGGGCTTCCAATAGCCCCCTGCAGCTGTCCGGTGCCCTCGCCGTCTCCCTCCGATCCTCCTGGCCCCGCCGACAGCCACTTCCTGTTTCGGTGACAGGAGCTGACAGGCTGGGGACGCGAGTGATTCTTCGCGTTCCCAGACACATTAGCACCCTCTATGCTGCTATATGGTATATGATATATGCTATAGCAGCATAGATGGCGCTATTGTGGCCAGGAACGCGAAGAATCACTCGCGTCCCCAGCCTGTCAGCTCCTGTCACCGAAACAGGAAGTGGCTGCTGGCGGGGCCAGGAGGATCGGAGGGAGACGGCGAGGGCACCAGACAGCTGCAGGGGGCTATTGGAAGCCCCAGGTAAAACTCATTTTTTTTTACTTAAGTGTCCCTTTAAAGAGGAACTGTATGTAACCAACTCACCGATAAGAAATTTTCCTTGTTATCTCTTTCCTGCTCTCAGAAGCCATTTTCTGCTAGGAGAGTGTTTTATAGTTGGAATTTCTTATCAGTGAGGGTCACACTGTAGTCACTTCCTGTCTGGACTGAGTCAGCCACTTACATGCCTGATATTTAACTCTTTCAGGCAGATAAATAAAAACATACACATGTCTATCTCATCATGTCACATGTCACTTCGGGTATCCTTTAACTCTTTCAGGCAGAGAAAGGAAAAAAAAGAACACAGTATAGTTATTTGTGTGCTATGCACTGTACATACCTGTCTATCTCATCACATCACCTCGTATATAAATCGGTAAAAATAAGTAAGTTATTTGAGTCACTCCCTTTGATTGTAATGCAACATATGCTCAGGCTACATCTTCTGTGGAATTTGTGGAATTCAATATGTCTCCCTTGAAAGAGAGGAAATAAAACTGTGGGGAAAAAAACTTTCTTTGTAAGAAAATGGAAAATTTACATATAGGGCTCAAGTCTTCTTTAAAGCCTTCTGCGCTCAGAAAATCCCATTTTCGTGATTTGTGAAAAGCATTGTGCAGCCAATGGCCGGGGACGTAATAATCACCACAATTATCATGGAAATAAGCTAAATAGCCTTCCATTCTGTTTATCCGCCTTTTAATATTATGGAATTAATGTGATCCATACCATCAGCGGCGTTCGGAGGAATCGCTGTCACTTTGGAGGAGCTGCCATATTACGGCGGTGATTATGTATTCCACAATAGATATCGCATCCTATAAATGGATCCAATTGGACAAGATTGAAAATGCTAATTAGCTTTTGCTTCTGATTACAAAACTGGTTCCAATATAGAGGATAACGACATAATTGCTGAATAACTTATTTAATCATGGCTTAATCACAATTCGGAATATATTATAGATGACTGGGACAAGAAAATTAGACAAGTGGCTGAGACTTTCTTGTGATTATATTTATTTGTGCATAAATTAACCAATGCCCAACTACCGCAGGAACAAGCAAAGCGTGCCACGGAGTAGACAGGGGTTAAAGAGGAACTTTAACCAAGGATTGAACTTCCTCCCAATCATTAGCTGATACCCCCTTTCCAATGAGAAATCTTTACCTTTTCTCAAATAGATCATCAGAGCAGTCTGTATGGCTGATATTGGGGTGAGACCCCTCCCACAGTGTGATGGCCATGACCATGACCATGGTCCATGGTCCTGACAGTTTGCTGTCTGTGAACCTCATTGCATTGTGGGAAATAACAGCTTTTTCCAACTGCCAAGCAAGCAGTATCTCCCTCTGTGCATAGAACTCTCAGTGACGAACATTCCATACAGATGACTGGGCAGAACAAAAGATGTCACCACCAGTGATACATTTCAGAATGTAAATCAGGGAGAGGAAAGATTTTACAATAGGCAATGTAAATAGGAGGTTACTCACCCTGCTTTCTGCACTCCACTGCTGAGATCGCTCTTCAGTCAGGGGCCATGGCCGGATTTCTGGAAAGGCCGCATAGGCCATGGCCTAGGGCACCAGGAAAGCAAGGGGCAGGCTGTGGGCAGCAGGGTGGCATTAGCAGTTAGCGTGCCATACATTTGTCCTGCAACACAGAGTTTAAACATGGCAGTGGGCGTCTACCTACAGCCGGATCTGGCACTCAGGGGATGAAGGGGCAGCAAACAGGCACTAGTGTTCTCTGAGCCGCCTGACACTCAACAAATGTGCCGCCCGCTGAGGAGTTTACAAACTAATCCCTTCCATCATGTCACTAACTGTCCTCAGAGGACCCTACAATCTAAACCCTGCCGTGTGTGTGTGGGGGGGGGGGGGGGAGTTTAGGATGCTGTTGGTCCGGGGACAGCTGGTCGTAATGGGCCTTGGGCTGCAAAAAGTTCATATCCGGCCCTGTCGGGGGCACCACTATCTACCTAATACTGGGGTACCTCTAGCTACCTAATGCTAAGGGGCACCTGCAACTACTTATGATGGCAGGGGAATTAAGGGAGAAGTGACAGCTGGGCCAGCCAGCACATTTGCAGTGTGGTTCGACGAGGGTTTGTAGGTTCATGGAGGGCGGAGTCTAGGGTGCCAGGACATCTGTGCCTATAGGCTCTTGTGAGGTAAATCTGGGCGTGGCTCTTCATGTAAGCACAGGAGCTGGCCCCCTTACCCCCAGGCCCTCCTGCAATGGCAGGGGTCACGGGCGCTATTGTTTCGCCCCTGTGTGACTAGCGGCACAAACAAGGGGATCAGCGTCGCTGGGGGTGAGTCGGGTCGGGAGTTGCCGGCTGCTGTACACACCTGACCTGATTATCGGCTGAGGCTGTACACATTGTCACATGACCAGGGATGCTCATTTGAATTTTGCAGAATTTAAATTTCCGAATTTCCGATTGGAACTCAGAAATCGGAAAACGGAACTCGGGAATCGGATTTCTGCAGAAATACTGCATTACTCCAATTCGGTAATTTAAGGCCAATCACAGAACTCGGAAGGATGAGACCAATCAGAGAATGCAGAAACAACTCAGAAGTATTTGGCCAATCAGAGAATGCAAAAAATGACCCAAAAAACACTACTCAGAAAATCGGAAATCTGCGAAATCGGTAATCGGCATTGGCGGAAATCTGAATTACTGCAGAATCGGAAATCGACATTTCCGACCATCCCTACACATGACTCTAGATCACTGGATAAGCTGTATAAGGGGATATGAAACATCACATATTTAACAGGCAGAGCTGTACCATAATAATCTCATTATCTGGAGTTTCATAGGAGAACATTTGTGTTTGGAGTTGGAGAACGGGCGTGAGATCCGCCTGTGCCAATCTGAAGGTCTGTGACTCACAAACCGCTACTGAGGGATTTGTTCTTCTCGAAAACAGAAATTCTGGACGGTCTCATGTTGTGAAATTTTCCCGTAAATCATAAACTGGGCTGTTTGACCCGAGCAAACACGTAGGAACAACATCATAAATACACGAAGGAACAACGCCATAAAAAAGACTGTCGGTTCTGGGATCTCACTGTGCAGCCTTCGCCGTCGCTTCCCATCTACAGCTGCTGACAGCGTTTCATAGGAAAAGTACATTTGTACTGACATTAAAGCAAGCAAACCTGCAGCCTATTTAAAGAGACACTGAAGCGAACTAATTTTGCCCATTTTACCTTATAATTCGCTTCAGTGCTCTCATGACAAGTAAATCACTGCGTCCCCGCCGCTAAACGAGGGCTGCAGAGCCCCCAAATTCCCGGGGGGCAATCTGGCCGGCATTTCCAGGAAGGGGCAGAGCTTTCAGCTTCAGCTCTGCCCCTCCTGATTTCAATAGCGGCGCATTGCTGCCTCTCCCCGCCCCTATCACTCTTCCTTCACAGAGGGGCGGGGAGAGGCGGCGATCCGTGCGGCAATTGACGTCAGGAGGGGCAGAGCTGAAGCTGGAAGCTCTGCCTCTCAGCGCAGCAAAATCCATGACCAAGTTGGTCATAGATATTTGCAGAGGGATTTGGGGGCTCTGCAGCGCTCGTTTTGCGGTGGGGAAGCAGCGTTTTACTTGTCATGAGAGCGCTGAAGCGAATTATAAGGTAAAATGGGCAAAATTAGTTCGCTTCAGTGTGTCTTTAAAATAAAAAATCAGATATTTGCAGGGCCGGTTCTAGACTTTATGCTGCCTGAGGCAAACTTGTGAGGATACCTCTCACATGACATGATGCAGCTCAACACAATAGCACACTGGCTGGCTGTGAGTCTGTGACAAACAAACTGCTCACCCTCAGCCACTCCATTCCTCCTCAGTCAGGACAGCAGGGCCACCTCGTCCCTTCTGCTGTGCAAGTCCAATGACACACTGCTGCTCTCCTGCCTCCCCCCTTCTCACTCACTGCCAGACTCCTCACACAGCACAACAAGCTGCTTTTCCCCAATGATGACCTCTTCACCTCGCTCTCCTTTCGCTTCTCCTCCTCTTCTGACTGCATGCCGTTAGTGTAAAAACAGTACAAATGTGCTGTCCCTGTAATCTCTGCCTCCTGATGCAAATGTTTCAGCTTGCTTCATGAGAGAACCGGCCCTGGATACTTACCTAAGGACAGGGAAAACTCCGGGTCCTATAGAGCCTTCCTGATACTCTCATGGTCCCCGCGCTCCAGCACAGTCTCCCCCATAATCGGTCAAACACTTCAGCTGCGGGAGGCTTCGGAAGTCTTCAGGAGTGCTCATAATCTGTACTGCGCCTGCACGAGCAAACTCGTGCATGAGCACTACGAAGACGCCCTTCTTCGGGAGCATTCAGGGTTTTTTTTAACCCCGTTTTTATTATCATTTTGTGCAAACTAACATTTTTAAGTACTTGCCGGGTCTCTCGGTGTCATTTTACGCCAGCTTCCAATGCTTAGCCCCGCCCCCTTGCACTTCTATATCTCCAATTAGAGAAGCGCCTGTGGCCTTTTGACCTAGGGGTTGTACCTCAAGAGACGAGGCAAGTGGTTTAAACGTTATTTAATTACAAAGCTTTAGGGCTCGTTTCCACTATTGCGGTGCAGAATCGCCTGGATTCCACCGCTGTTGAAATTGCATGAAATAGCATGCGGATGCGAATTTTTGCGCGTTTGCGTGAGGGTATATGCGAATTTAACCATGTCACTGCCTGTTTGAAGTTACATTGGTTCCTATGCGAATTCGCATGCGAATTCGCATGAAAATTCGCATACCATAGCCGCATTCGAATTTCCTATTAAATACATTAGCGGCGATTCGCATGCATTCCACTCGCAGGCGAATTCGTTGCCTCTTTTGTGCGTTTTTTTTACCGCTGAAAAAAACGCACCTCAACAACGCTACAGTGGAAACAGGCCCATCCACTTGCATTACATGTGCGAATCCGCATGCGTTGGACGCATGCGGATTCGCGATAGTGGAAACGAGCCCTCATGGTGCCAAACATGGCCAGCTGACCCGTATCAACCAATCATATTTGATATAATTGGGGTCAGATCAATGACAATAGATGCTGATTGGCTGCTGTAACTGCGAACTGCCTTTGTAAATAAGTTTGATCAAGGCTTAGGGCCCTTTTCCACCAGCGCTGGCTGAATCGCAAAGTCGCAAACCGCTAGCGATTTTACAATCGCTACGGTTTGCTTTTTAACATAGGAATCGCGGTAGGTCATTTCCACTACCGCGATTCGTTTTTTACGCGAACGCGCGGCGGAGCGATATTTGCCGCGATTTTGCTATGCAGTGCATAGCATAGCAAAATCGCGGCCGCAAAACGTCGGGGAATCGCTGGTTTTGCGTTTCAGCAATCGCTAGCGTTCAGCGTGAACGCTAGCGACTGCAGGTGGAAAAGGGCCCTTAATATTTCTCTACAGCTACCAGTTGAAATCAAACCTTCCTTATAAAATCTGCCAGCTGAAGGTCTGAATCTACTCTGTGCCCGTGGGGACAGAACCGACAATCCTTAGTACCGCCACTTTTCTACGCCAGGCCCCGCGTGGCTCTCGCTTACGGAGCTTCCCGAAACCATTCATCTGTTTCTAAAAGTTTTCTTACAAACCAGACAAAATATACTTTTGCTTCCTAATCAGCCATCAGCTTCCCTCTGACATGTTTCTTAAATACATCTAATTCCCTTATGTTCCTCCTCAAACAAGAAGTAGAGAAGCAGCCGGCGCTGTCACGGAGCATCTGCACGCGGGGGAAACACACAAGCCTGCAGTTGTAGAGATGTAGATTACACCCAGATCTTTACCGTCTACGCTGAATCGCCTGTGCGCGGCAACGAGCAAGTGTCTGTGCTGTGCGCTGGGCGGCTGGCAGGGAGAGGTGCTCTGGAGGGAGCTGTTATCTATATATATAATAGAGTAAGTGCCTCAACCTTCAAGCAAGAAGAAGAAGTACTTTGTATGAGAAAATGTATGCGTGCTCAATCACCAAGTTTTAGGCTTCTTTTCCACGGACTGTTGAGCTGTGTGCTCAGCAAGCAGTTACCAGGCAGCAGCAAGCAGTTACCAGGCAGCAGCAAGCAGTTACCAGGCAGCAGCAAGCAGTTTCCAGGCAGCAGTGAGCAGATACCAGGCAGCAGTGAGCAGATACCAGGCAGCAACAAGCAGTTTCCAGGCAGCAGCAAGCTGTTACCAGGCAGTAGTGAGCAGTTGTAAGAGTTTGAGAGGCATGTTACTGCCTATCAACTGTCCGTGGAAAAGAGGCCTACCCTAGCAAGTCTGGCTTTGCAAATCTGGCCTAATTGGCTATTCATGAGGCAATGCTCATGCAAATATGCATTTGGTTTTGCATGCCAAACTATGCAGGGTCAAAAAAACCAATACTGCAAAGCAGTCGCCCTGCTACATGCCAGTGATGAGCGAAAATGCAAAAATTTGTTTCGATAAATTTTTACAGAATTTTCGCCTAATTTCGTTTTGACAGGCAAATTTTCCATCTAATTTTTTCACGTTAATTTTCGCCTAAGGCCAGTCATTTTCGCATTACTTGCGTATGATTGCGGACATTTTCCACATAAGGGCATTAGCGCCCGCATTCAGAGAAGTTTCTTGCGCATTATTGCGGGCATTTTTCCGTATAAACGTCCGCATAGATTGAATTTCCATGCGGATTATTGTGGACATTTTTCCGCATAAGGGCAAAAGCATCCGCATACAATGAATTTTCGATGCTGGTCGAAAACGCAAATATTTCTTAAGATTTTTGTGAAAATTCGCCAAAAACCGAAAACGGGATTTTCGAGGCGAAAATTCGCAAGCAACACTGCTACATGCTACATTAGCACTATCCAGGAGCGCCACAGGGAGGATTCCCAATGCCCCCCTTTTATACAACCGGGGGGACCACAGGGTCCCAGGCTCTCTCACTGCCTGGAAACCACAGCGACACCCCGGAGGGGGAGGCGCAGGCGACCCCACCCAAGCGTGGCCAGCGTCGGGGAGAGCCGTCCACACACACCTCCCAATATTAAAAACAGGCACTTACCTTAACGTCCATTGCGTTCTGCTACATGCGCATTAACTTGGGGGCACCACATGAGAAAGGAGTGAAGCATGGGTCACCCCGAGCTTTAGAGCTCAGGGCTGGCTCACATACAGCACTCCAGAGGGGGGGGGAGGACAGGTGCAGACAACTCACTCCAGGGCTCACACCACCGGAGCAAGCCATCCACCACCTGCCTCCAAAGGATACAAACTGCAAAAAATGCTTTCCATGAGAAAATGATTGCGCATGTAGCAGAACGCAATGGACGTTACGGTAAGTGCCTGTTTTTAATATTGGGAGGTGGGTGCAGACGGCTTTTCCTGGCGCTGGCCACGCTTGGGGGGGGGGTCGCCTGCGGCACCTAGCCTCCCCCTCCGGGGTGCCGCTGTGGTTCCCGCGGTCCCTCCGGTTGTATAAAAAGGGGGCATTGGGAATCCTCCCTGTGGCGCTCCTGGATAGTGCTAATGTAGCATGTAGCAGTGTTGCTTGCGAATTTTCGCCTAAGTCATTTTCGCATCGAAAATCCTGTTTTCGTTTTTTTGGCGAATTTTCACGAAAATCTTCAGAAATATTTGTGTTTTCGACCAGCATCGAAAATTCATTGTATGCGGATGCTTATGCCCTTATGCGGAAAAATGTCCACAATAATCCGCATGGAAATATAGACTATGAATGTATTTTGTAGGTACTGATCTTTTGCAGGAACGGATCTTTTGCAGATAATGATCTTTTGAATGTGTACAGTAACTTTGTGTGCAGCATCTTGCAAATATTTCTATCTAATGGGGAGTGCAGCTCAATAGAATAGACTGTGTAGGTGTGGCTCTGATACTACATGGAAGGGGGTAAAATTGGTCTGTGATCTTTCATTTTTCCAAAGACTTTTATCTGATGTGTGTACCCACCTTTATTCTTCTTGCTTCAAGGTTGAGGCACGTACTCTATTAGATAGATAGAAGATGCGGCGTATGCTACGACGCGGGACGGCTAGTTATTATTATTATTATTATTATTATTATTATTTAGTATTTATATAGCGTCGACATATTACGCAGCGCTGTACAGTGTATATATATATATATATATATATATATATCTTGTCACTAACTGTCCCTCAAAGGAGCTCACAATCTAATCCCTACCATTGCCATATGTCTATATTATGAAGTGTAAGTACTGTAGTCTAGGGCCAATTTTAGAGGGAGCCAATTAACTTATCTGTATATTTTTGGAATGTGGGAGGAAACCGGAGTGCACAGAGGAAACCCACGCAGACACGGAGAGAACATACAAACTCTTTGCAGATAGTGCCCTGGCTGGGATTCGAACCAGGGACCCAGCGCTGCAAGGCGAGAGAGCTAACCACTACGCCACCGTGCTGCCCAATGCTGTGCTAAAACCACCAGCAGCAGACCTCCCACATCAGTGAAGCATCGGGTGCTCAGATCACACGGTGCAATCCTGGTCCTTGGCAGCGGCCCCTGGCGAGATCAGGATATGGGAACCACACCACTTCATTAACCTCTCCTGGACCGACACAGTACGAATCTATGTCCAGCAGGTGGTGCTGCGGCCCTGACTGGACTCTACGTCACAGTAAATTGTGCATCCCGCCAATACCGTCGATCTCGTCGCTCTGCACCCGCCGCAATTTGCTCGCTCTGCTGTCTATAAGCCGGTCAGGAGCCGCTTTCATTGGCTCCTGGCCCTTTCATCACTGTTAGCTAATCCCATTGGCTTACATTTATTGACAGGGTCAGGAGCCAATGACAGCGGCTCCTGACTGGCACACAGCGCTCTGCCGTCATAAAGACACACACACATGCCCACGTTACTTCGGCAACCACATGGGGAGCATGTAAAGACGGAGGACGGAGCCAGCGGCAGACATGGACAGGTAATGTATACTGCACTGGGCACCGGGGGGGGGGGGGGCGGTGACGCCATTGGACAGTGTAGGGCTGGCGAAGCAGCGGATGCCAATTGTGGATCGATTTCAGCATGAAATTGATCGGGAATCGGCCTGTGGGTATGTGCAGCCGACCGATCTCTCTCTCTCTAATTAGATTAGATCAGAGTGAGATTTTTCTCTTGGTTGCAGAGGCGGGACAAGGTCCTCCAGCACCCAAGGTTAAGACCCCTAAGTGCGCCCCTCCATCCCTCCCACCCCAGCAGTCACACACTGATTGCTATTAGACTAAGAGGCACCCCAGGGCCCCCAACCCCCATCACTTTAATATCTAGTCATCTGGCTTGCAGTCACTGCCATATTGTGAAGGATTGCGGAGAAGCCGCCGCTTGTGCTGACAGTGAGGCGGCGGTTTCCGCGCACAGAGCGGCGGTTTCCTCACAGCAACATGCGTCTGGGTTATCTGGACCTAGTAGTGCACACAGATGGAGAGCTACGCGCGCACGCGCGCGCCGCAAGACAGGCTCTTTATGCCAATAGGAGAAGGGTCAGCTGATCGGGACGGTCAGCTGACCCCAGCTCAGCAGATAATTGGTTGATGGGAGCTGGGCGGCGCTGAGTAGAGCTTCACTATATATATCTCTTGCTGTTCAGTTGCTGGTTGTCTGGCGTTGCGAATACCTACTGTATGTGTTAGCACTCAGACCTTAGTCAGATCCCCAGACTAGGAATACTGTGTATCATCTGTGTTATTCATTAGACCAGTTCCAGGGTGTAGAGACCACGGACCTCACACCCTAGACTAGGAATACTGTGTATCATCTGTGTTATTCATTAGACCAGTTCCAGGGTGTAGAGACCACGGACCTCACACCCCAGACTAGGAATACTGTGTATCATCTGTGTTATTCATTAGACCAGTTCCAGGGTGTAGAGACCACGGACCTCACACCCCAGACTAGGAATACTGTGTATCATCTGTGTTATTCATTAGACCAATTCCAGGGTGTAGAGACCACGGACCTCACACCCAGACTAGGGAACTTGTGTTATCATTCTGTTATACTTCAGACTAGTTCCAGGGTGTAGAGACCACGGACCTCACACCCAGACTAGGCATTGTTTGATATCTGTTATGACTTTGCTTTCCTGACTATTCTTCTGATCTCTGATTCGGTACCTTGCACTTCTGATATTCCGTTGCCAAACCCTGCTTGCCTTGGATACCGAATCAGCCTTCTGTCTTTGTACTTTATCTGTCTGTGTGTTGTCGACTCGGCCTGCCTGACCTGTCTGACTGTCACCCACCCCTTGGGTGCTCAGTCCTCCTGCAGGGGTCCCCTGCTTCTCAGAGGGGGCACTGCTGCATACCAGTCAAGGTCTGCTCCCTCCTGGAGTCCCTGACTGCAGTAGAGTCTGTTTCTACTTATTGGACCACCTGCTACCCCGGTAGTCTGATCCATACTGTTACACCAAACACTTACACGCTTCAGGTGCCCAGAGGTTAGCGATATATCTGTGTATTATCGGTGATTCTGCAGATCATCAATAATCAGGTATATATCTGTATTCTTGGTGATACTGCAGATCGCCAATAATCAGATTCTCTCTGTGTGCTGACACCCATCGTTACACATATTACCCCTTTTGTTATTTCTCTCTGCTTCAAACACAATAGGGGAATGATAGCTGAGTGAGTTGTGCGCCCCCCCTCCTACACTGCGCCCTGAGGCTGGAGCCTCTCTCGACTCGGCCCTGTTTGGTCGAATCTGCCCATCAGCGCTAGATGTATACTAATCTGTGTAAACAGCTGTGAAAATCTTCTGCTGTATTCAAAGGGAGCACAGAACTTTCTCTACTTTGTTTGCTCAGTAATTACTTAATTACATGTCAATTTGATACAACAATTTGCCCTGCAACCAGCAAGCTTATCAAGTCACTTCAGTAAAAATGTTTCTTGGAATGACATCAGACCAGTCTTTTTATGTTTGCCCTTCCTTTTTTGCCGTGGTTTATGTTTTGGAGCAAAAATTTTACTTTGATTTTCTCACCACTTTAGATTGCTTTTACATTTCATACTTAGATAGCTGAGAACACCTGAAAGAAAATCATGGTGATTTTTCTACATCTATACAAATATGTCAAACCTCAAACAAGCTACAACTTGTGACATTTTGCAGTTGTGTTCAAAAACATGAAATTGAGGCATTGGCAAAGATCTAAAAATACCATCTAAAAGCTTAGTAATCACAGGGCTCCAATGTTACGTATTGGGGTGAAATGAGGACTTCACAGCTAAAGATCTTGCAGAATCTAAGACAAGCAGTGCAAACTCTGCAATTTACTGTGCGCATTTATGTCCAGCGCGAAGGAGCACGCCCAGAGCAAGATACACGCAAAAGGAGACTCTAGGTCGCCCCCCAGCTGGCTATTATAGTAATAATTCTGCCCGAATATATTGCATGAATTTGTAAATACACATTTAAAGAGGACCTGTAGTGACAATTGTGTAATTAATAAAATTGCTTATTTTTTTACAATGTTTATTTCAAAATTGTTCAGTCAGTGTTTGCCCTTTGCAAAATCTTTCCTCATCCTGATTAACATTCTGAAATTTATCCTGTCAGGCGCATCACAGTGGAATGTTTGTGTTCCGAAGGCAGTACAAATAATACCAGATCCGTAATCGGCCTTGTGATGCTGCATCCGTTGCCCTGTTGGCTCTACTCTTTCCCCTTAACCTTTTGGGGACCGCCTCTATTAGATCCTACGCCGCACTTGTGGCTGTTCTAGACTGATGCAGCGTTCGATCTACGCCACCCGCCGTTTCTTCTCCTGACGCGATCGTGCGCACTCGAGAGGGGAGATTAAGCTGTCATACGACAGCCGACATCTCCCCTCAGTGGTCAGAAGCCATCGCGTATGGCTCCTGATCACGTGATCACTACGATCACCGGCGGATCGTAGTGACCACTGCAACAGCTGCGGCGGTAGGGGGGAAGAAGAGGATCCACTCACCTTCCTGCCGTTTCCCCGACGATCGACGCCCCCCTCTGCTCTGGCTGGCATCTCCGCTTGCTCCGACATCAGTGCCGGGTCCCGGGCCTCCAGCTTGATGACGCCATCAAGCCGCGACCGGGAACTGAGCGGCAGTACAAGCGGGGATGCAGGGGAGGGGGCTACTGCGGCTCATCGCTGGAGCCTGGGAGGTAAGTAAAGGCTTCTAGTGAAAGGGGGGGACATCTGGCTATAGGGGTGACATCCGGCCCAGCATGCCACACTGGGGATCCGGCTGCCTGACCCCTCCAAACGCCCCCCCCCCCCCCGCACGCAAATTCGCCTGGTCCTTAAGGGGGGTTAGGCCCAGTGCAGTATACATTACCTGTCCGTATCCGCCGCTGGCTCTGGGCTCTGTCCACCTTCCATACACGCTCCCCTCATGGTTGCCGGAGTGACGTGGGTATATGTGTGACATCACACACACGCCCACATGTATGCCGGCAACCACGAGGGGCACGTGTATGGACGGAGGAGCCCGGAGCCAGCGGCGGATACGGACAAGTAATGTATACTGCACTGGGCACCTAGGGGGGGCAGCATCGGGAGTTTTGTCACGTTCATTGCTCGTCCTGATATCATTCGCCATTACCGCTGCGCACCCGACCACGGTAGCCCGACATCATGCAGTATGTCCAATAGACATTCTCGGTCTGAAATCGGTCGCATCATTGATCGCGCATGCACTTGGCTGCACCGATTTTCATCTGATTCGATAACAATTATCAAATCGTGCGGTCCATCGTCAGCCAAGTCGCTACCTTTACGTTTTCCGGTAGCAGATCAGCCGATACACGGAGTCCTATTTTATAGCAGAAGCTGCGGCAACCGGGAATCAGACAAGATCAAGCGGGGGAATTTCAGAGCATGTTCCTGAATATATTACACGTCGCTCTCTCACCTGAGGCTACACACGGCGAGATGTGATTGGCTGGGCTCCTAATGAAGAATAACGCTTTGCGTTGCACCATCTGGAAATGTCATTTTTGGACATTTAATATTCATTTCAATTAAACAAAACGTTTTTTTTCCTTTTTTTGTCTTCAGCATTTTAGTGGAAGCAGCTCCTTCGGATCTGGTTGTACGTTTGGCACTTGCATCACTATAATGTCACCGTCAGAGCCTTTCAGTGGCTATTTAAAGGCAACAAGGAGTGGAAGATTGGAGGGGTCTGCTCGCCCATTGTTCCTGTGGCTTGTCACTTCTAGCAAGGAAGTCGTTATCCTTGGAAAGGTAAAAACGAGAACATCCAATTAGTGCGGTTAAAAAGACATCCTGCTGCGAGGAGCCGGAGATTATTATAAAATATGGCACAGAGCAAGGCACAGCTTCTAATTGTAACAGGTGAGAAGTAATATGACACTGTCACATTCTGTTACAGGCCCGCTGATTTTCTTTTAAAAATGTAACTACTTATTGTTAGAAAGATATAATGGATAAGTCGTACCTTTAACATCAGTACAGTACGGTGATCAATGGGGCTCTGGGCAAAAGATAAGCTGGGGTCCTCCTGAGCCCACAATATAGCGCTATTAGGGCTGCAGGCCATATAGTGGCATTAGGTGGTCTTTGCCCCCTGCCCCCCATATAGCAGCATTAGGTGGTCGTTATATCCCTGCAGAAAGTGGCATTAGGAGGACTTTGCTTTCGACCCTCCCCCATCAGATAGCAACATTACCTGTTTTTTTCCTCCACCCCTTCATATAGCAGCATTAGGTGGCCTTTATTTTACTCCTTTCCCAAACAGCATAAGGCAACTCAGAGACAATGATAGCAGCAGGCTGGAAGGAGGGGGCATGGCAGCACAGGGACACAGATAGGTGAAGGCTGGAAAGAGGAGGCAGGGCAGCTCAGGACACTGATAGGTGAAGGCTGGAAGGAGGAAGCATGGCAACACAAGATATTGATAGGTGCAGGCTGGAAGGAGGGGGCATGGCAGCACAGGGACACTGATAGGTGCAGGCTGGAGGAGGAGGCATGGCAGCACAGGACACTGATAGGTGCAGGCTGGAAGGAGGAGGCATGGCAGCACAGGAAACTGATAGGTGCTGGCTGGAAGGAGGAGGCACGGTAGCACAGGACACTGATAGGTGCAGGCAGGAAGGAGGAGGCACGGCAGCACAGGACACTGATAGGTGCAGGCTGGAAGGAGGAGGCACGGCAGCACAGGACACTGATAGGTTCAGGCTGGAAGGAGGAGGCATGGCAGCACAGGACACTAATAGGTGCAGGCTGGAAGGAGGAGGCATGGCAGCACAGGGACACTGATAGGTGCAGGCTGGAAGGAGGAGGCACGACAGCACAGGACACTGATAGGTTCAGGCTGGAAGGAGGAGGCACGGCAGCACAGGACACTGATAGGTGCAGGCTGGAAGGAGGAGGCATGGCAGCACAGGACACTAATAGGTGCAGGCTGGAAGGAGGAGGCACGGCAGCACAGGACACTGATAGGTGCAGGCTGGAAGGAGGAGGCACGGCAGCACAGGACACTGATAGGTGCAGGCTGGAGGAGGAGGCATAGCAGCACAGAGACTCTAGGCTGGAGTAGAATAAAGTGGTAAATCATTCACTATGGTAGTTGCTAGATATAGCTCCATGAGAAGCGGGATGGGGCACCCACAGACCAGTACAGGAGAGGCAGGGCATCCACAGGCCAGGATAAGGGGATGGATAGGGGTTCTGTATAGTGGACAAGCTGACCCTCTTTTTGGCTATTAGTATATTATTATTTTTTTATTTATATAGTGCCAGGCCAGCATCTTCCGTAAAGTTGTACATTGTGCAAAACAAATATTGGGGAACATCTATACTTGAGAAGTTAGTTCAAGACACCATACGATCACCATGACATCCAGCAGCAATACAAGTACAAATACGTACATAGCAAGGCCTCATTCACATCATGTGCACTGCCGTGCGCATCTCAGCAGCATGTACGGCGTGCGACGTGCAAGAGTGGCAAGAGTTCATAGACAGCACTTCTGCCATTCAGATCATATACACAGCGCAACAGAACGATGCGCTATCACACTGCTGCATACATTATTTTAGCCAAGCGCAACGCTTACCCATTCAATGTTGTGAAAGAAAGGGATCAGCAGCGTATAGCAGCGCAGATGGCTTGTGATCATACGCATTGCGTTCACATTGCATAGCCATTGTGCACTAATGATGTGAACCCTTAATGTGTGGTTTGAGATATCACTAGAATTGGTACTCATATGATAAATTACAACAAAATAATAAAAAACCTAGAGTGTAGTGGGGTGGAAACAACAGGGAAGGAGACACAGGAGTTAGCAGATGAAGCCGTGAACGTCCATTGCAACCTACAACAAATTATAGGGCTTGTCTTGAAAAGGTGTGTTTTGAGAGTGGGTTTGAAGGTTTCCAGGTTCAGAGCATGATGAACAGGCTATGGGAGAGAGTTCCGGAGGAGAGGGGATACTCATGAGAAGTCCTGGAGTGAGAGAGTTGACCAAGCTAGAGAACAAAAGGCACTATTCTGCCATCCTCTGCCTCCTATTATTATTAGTAATAGTTGTAGTAATCCTATATACTGTAATAAAACCTAACTGTCTCTGCATCATCCTCCTGTCCCTGTGTCCGGGGGTTTTGGCTACTGCGCATGTTTAGCCGTTGGGGCAGGAGGAGGAAGACGGGGACAGGGGGGCGGGTGGCCATTGGTGCGAGGAGCGCGGCTGTGCTCGCGCGGGGGGGTATGCGGCCGTGCTCCCTGACGTCACAGACCTAACGCCCAGTATTTAACGGACGGGCTAAATAACTAGTAATGATAATAGTATGTGTTCATATAGTACTAATATGTTCCTCGTTGCTTTTCAGAGTGCATCACACATTGCACACCCCTCGCTGTCCCTCGTAGTGGCTCACAATCTAACGTCTCTTCCGCAGACCAGGGCTGCTTCTGAGAAAAGCCAATTAAGCTGCCGGCACATTTTCAGGCAAGCCTCGCAAATAACTCTTTTGTAAATTGTATCCGGTATTATCCGAAAGCTCTCAGTCTTTTTCCAGCTGGCAATTTGTTAAAGAAAGACATGTTGCTGTTGCACTGTTGTAATTAGAGGTTATTTAATAACTCAAAGGGACAATAGAACCTGGACACAATGGAATATCTGCTTTCATTTTTTTCCAATCTTGCTTCAGGAGGATCACTTGAAAATGTCCTCGGTTTAGTTTCTATCGCTACCAAACGCAAACAAAAGGGGATGTTCTGGATAGCTCCCCTCTAAATGAACTAGCGAACAGGTGCTTGGATACATTCAGGTGGCCTTGGAAAGAGTCAGCAGCAAGGTCAGGTAACATTTGGAGCCATCTGTCATGCCGCCCTTACCCTTTGGAATACCTTGCTACACCCAATCAAGACAGCTCCAACCCTTCAGGCTTTAAAATCAAAACTGAAAAACCACCTGTTTAGTCTGGCGTTTTTATGGTCACATAAATTTTGCCCCTGTAATACATCACAACTATGTGTGTGATCGGAGACAAGCTTATGTGCTTTGGGTCTATGCGGCAATCCTCTGCCTCCTGATCATGTGACGTGTTGGGAGCCGGAGGATGGCAGCATAGAGCGTGCAGAAGCTGGAAAGAAAAAGAGACACGACGTAGTTCTGGAGCAGGTAAATAGTACACTGCTCCCTGCTCTAGGATAGTAAAAAAAATTACAGTCTAGGTAGCCAGGTATAGGTGTGTAGGTGCTCTCAGTATAGGTTAGCTAGGTATAGGTGCCCCTAGTATAGGTTAGTCAGGTATAGGTGACCCCAGTATAGGTTAGCCAGGTCTATAGGTGCCCCCAGTACAGGTTAGTCAGGTATAGGTGACCCCAGTATAGGTAGCCAGGTCTATAGGTGCCCCCAGTATAGGTTAGCTAGGTATAGGTGCCCCAGTATAGGTTAGCTAGGTATAGGTGCCCCCAGTATAGGTTAGTCAGGTATAGGTGCCCCAGTATAGGTAGCCAGGTCTATTGGTGTCCCCAGTATAGGTTAGTCAGGTATAGCTGCCCCCAGTATAGGTTAGCCAGGTCTATAGGTGCCCCCAGTATAGGTTATTCATGTATAGGTGCCCCCCGTATAGGTTAGTCAGGCATAGGTGCCCCAGTATAGGTTAGTTAGGTATAGGTGCCCCCAGTATAGGTTAGCTAGGTATAGGTGCCCCCAGTATAGGTTAGTCAGGCATAGGTGCCCCAGTATAGGTTAGCTAGGTATAGCTGCCCCCAGTATAGGTTAGCCAGGTCTATAGGTGCCCCCAGTATAGGTTAGTCATGTATAGGTGCCACCAGTATAGGTAAGTCAGGTATAGATGCCCCCAGTATAGGTTGCCTGGTCTATAGGTGCCCCCAGTATAGGTTAGTCAGGTATAGGTTCCACCAGTATAGGTAGCCAGGTCTATAGGTGCCCCCAGTATAGGTTAGTCAGGTATAGGTGCCCCCAGTATAGGTTAGCCAGGTATAGGTGCCCCCAGTATAGGTTTGCCTGGTCTATAGGTGTCCCCAGTATAGGTTAGTCAGGTGTAGGTGCCCCCAGTATAGGTTAGTCAGGTGTAAGTGCCCCCAGTATAGGTAGCCAGGTCAATAGGTGCCCCCAGTATAGGTTAGTCAGGAATAGGTGCCCCCAGTATAGGTTAGCCAGATATAGGTGCTCCCAGTATAGGTTAGCTAGGTATAGATGCAGGGGTGTAACTAGAAACAATTGCCCCCCCCTCTGCGAAACTTTGGATGGGGCCCCCTCCCGCCAAAACAAATCTACAATCTTTGTCTGCAAAACTGTGTATGATTCCTTATCAGCGGCTGAGCGGATGCAGTTATTAGAACAATTGTGCAGAGAGCAGAACGTTTTTTTCTCTCCTTGCCCTTAGTTGTCAGTCTCTCAGGACGGGGCCCCCTTTGGCTTATGGTCCCCCCTGCGGCTGCATCCCTTGCAGGGTCTATTGTTACGCCCCTGTATAGGTGACTCCAGTATAGGTTAGTCAGGTATAAGTGCCCGCAGAATAGGTGAGTCAGGTATAGGTACCCCAGTATAAGTAGCCTGGAGGGGGGGAGCAGTGGGCACACACAGTGGCTGGGAGGGGGCCAACCCCCTCCCCCCCTCATCTAGGGCCCTCCTTTCAGCGCTCTCCCCTTCAGAAATTGCAGCCAGCGGTCAGGGAACACATGATTCACCTTCCGGGTTCCATGTGATGCAGCTCTGCATGCTGCCGGTCTTCTCAGTACGTCAGACGTCAGTACGTCAAACTGAAACGCTCATAGTGTGAAGGAGCTTTTACAGTAGATAGAAACAAATCTGACAGAACTTACAGGTTTTTGACTAGGCCATCTCCTCATGGGAGATTCTCAGGGTTTTCTTTATTTTCAAAAGCACTTAGTGAACGGCAGTTGCTCTGTCCACCTGCCAGAATAGTGTGCAAACATGTAGGGAAGGTGGTCTGCATCTCTGTATAGATCTTTTCCAGGACGCGCTTTTGTAAAGAATACATTAAATGCCCCATAAAGAAATGAACTACTCAAAAACCAGTTAGTTCTGTCAGATTTCTACTAGCTACTGTAAGAGACAGCGACATAGGAGAAAAGTAATTTATAGCTCGTTTTACTCTGGAAGAAACATCTTTTATTTGTTTGTGTGTGTTTTCATGTATTTTAAACAATTTTGGGATAGTGGTGGAAACTCTGACCAAGAATCAGTAGCTGATACCCCCTTTTACATGAAAAATCTATTCCTTTTCACAAACAGACCATCAGGGGGCGCTGTATGACTGATATTGTGGTGAAACCCCTCCCACAGGAAACTGTGAGTACATACTCTTGGCAGTTTCCTGTCTGTGAACCTTGCTGCATTGTGGGAAATAGCTGTTTCCAACTGCCAAAAAAGCATGCAGCAGCTACATCACCTGCCAACAGTAAAAATGTCACCATGTGATAAATGTCAGAATATAAATCAGGGATTTAAAAGATTTTACAATGGGCAAACACTGACTAAATCATTTATACATGATTATTGTAAAAATGAAGCACTTTTTTTAATTACATTATTTTCACTGGAGTTCTTCTTTAAGAAGCTAAAATGTGTTAATAGCACCATTGCGCTCCAAGTAGGAAGAGGCATCTGCATGCAGCTTGTAGCACAGACCATTGAGCAACTGGGTCAGCAACTTGTGCTGCACTACTCTACTCTAGTACAGCCTGCTATCAGGGGCGTAGCAATAGGGGTTGCAGAGGTAGCGACCGCATCGGGGCCCTTGGGCCAGAGGGGCCCCAAAGGGCCCTCCCTCAACTACAGTAATTAGCTCTCTATTGGTCCTGTGCTCATAATATTCACTTCTATAGATACTTTGAATAGTGGTAATCATTAACAAACTGTTTCCTATCCCCTTCTTGCACCTCCGACACTGTGGTTTTCATTGGCAGGTTTTGGTGCACCAAATCAATTGTTATATATAGAGTGCTTAGGGGGCCCCATTGTAAAACTTGCATCGGGGCCCACAGCTCCTTAGCTACGCCACTGCCTGCTATGCTGTAATTGCTTCCATCTGCACAAGGCTAGAGAGGATCCCATGTCACCTGATACTGTAATAATAGTTATTAGATACATCCGATATTTACACAGCAATTATAGGTCGTGAGCCGAACTCTGCAATAGGCATAAGATCTGACTGGTCTGTGACATTCTGGCAGGGAATACCTATAGAAATATACATCACAGCAGGGATTAAGCACTACGTAAGGAACACTCAGCAAAAAGCTGGGGATTAAAATGAATGGCTTGCGTGTGCTGCAGAATTCTGATTATCTAAGCCATACATAAGTGGCTATATGTGTTTTATGAAGAATACTTTGATTTTCTACATTAGCGGTTTACAACCTTTTACAAGTTAGGAAGCGCCACAAGGGACTTTCACCACTTTGTAACACCACAGGGATGTTCTGAGGTGAAAACAAACTGATGAGAAAAACAATTTGTATATATCCTCCTTCCCCTAAAAATGACTTTTTTAAATAGCCCACAGTTTTATTTTATATTTCAATCTAGTTTAAAGAGAATCTGTATTGTTAAAATCGCACAAAAGTAAACATACCAGTGCGTTAGGGGACATCTATTATTACCCTCTGTCACAATTTCGCCGCTCCTGGCCGCATTAAAAGTGGTTAAAAACTGTTTTAAAAAGTTTGTTTATAAACAAACAAAATGGCCACCAAAACAGGAAGTAGGTTGATGTACAGTATGTCCACACATAGAAAATACATCCATACACAAGCAGGCTGTATACAGCCTTCCTTTTGAATCTCAAGAGATCATTTGTGTGTTTTTCTCCCTGCAGTTCTCATGCGCTGAAGTTTCAGGCTGCTCTTTTTTCTCCTGCAAACAGCTTTGCCCTTGTCTGTAATTCTTCAGTATGTGAAAGCCCAGCCAGCTCAGAGGACGATTTATCCAGCTTGTAAAAGATAAGAGAGAAGAGAGAAGCTGCTCTAATCTAAATAATACACAGGCAGTGTGCATAGAGGGGCCTGGAAGGGGAAATTCATAGCAGAACCACAACACTGAAGAACTTGGCAGCCTTCCAGACACAGGCTGACAAGTCTGACAAGGGAAAGATACATTGATTTATTACAGAGACTGTGATAGTAGAACGTGTTGCAGTAAGCCAGAACACATTAGAATAGCTTTTGGAACTTGTAGGATGATAAAAAAACAGGATGCAATTTTTGTTACGGAGTCTCTTTAAGTTTTTACTGTTTCATGGTTTCTTCTCAATGACGCCTTCATTGAAGTATGCCAGAGCTCAAATCTATGAATTATTGACCCTTTTTATCTCTTTCTTGCTCCAGGAAGCCACTTACTGCCAGGAAAGTGTTTTATGGCTGTAATTACTTATCAGTGAGGGATATGCTATAGTCTGACCCAGTCCCAACCCAGATAGAAACTGTCACTTGCATACCTGATGTTTAACTCTTTCAGACAGAGAAAGAAAAAGAGGAACAAAGTTATTTGTGTGCTAGGCACTGTACATACACATGTCTATCTCATCATGTCACATGTCACCTTGACTGTCCTTTAACCACTTGAGGACCACAGTCTTTTCGCCCCTTAAAGAGAACCTGTACTGAGTAAAAATATTTAAAATAAACACATGAGGTAACTTCAAATGAACATTACATAGTTACCTTGCCATCAGTTCCTCTCAGAAGCTCACCATTTTCTTCTGACAATAATCCCTTCCAGTTCTGACAAGATTTTGTCAGATCTGAAATATATCAGTTGCTGTCAGTAAAATATCAGTTGCTGTCAGTTATAGCTGAGAGGAAAACGGATGTACCAGGCAATGTCCATGTTTCCCTATGGCTCAAGTGGGCGATGTTACAGTTTAACTGTGTGCTGACCAGAAAGCTGTTATGGGTAATGGCTATTTTCAAAATGGAGGACGGAAAATTCCCTTGATCATAGTGAACAAATAGGACGCAGGAGAGGAGAAAGACACTGAGGAGTAGATTACATGGAAGGTAAGTATGACTTGTGTATGCCTATTTTGAATTTTATTTTCAGTACAGGTTCCCTTTAAGGACCAGAGCCTTTTTCTCCATTCAGACCACTGCAGCTTTCACGGTTTATTGCTCGGTCATACAACCTACCACCTAAAGGAATTTTACCTCCTTTTCTTGTCACTAATACAGCTTTCTTTTGCTGCTATTTGATTGCTGCTGCGAGTTTTAGTTTTTATTATATTCATCAAAAAAGACATGAATTTTGGCAAAAAAATGACTTTTTTAACTTGCTGTGCTGACATTTTTCAAATAAAGTAAAATTTCCTATACATTTGAGCGCGAAAGTTATTCTGCTACATGTCTTTGATAAAAAAAAACATTCAGTGTATATTTATTGGATTGGGTAAAAGTTATAGCGTTTACAAATTATGGTGCCAAAAGTGAATTTTCCCATTTTCAAGCATCTCTGACATTTCTGCGCACCTGTCAGGTTTCATGAGGGGCTAAAATTCCAGGATAGTACAAATACCCCTTAAATGACCCCATTTTGGAAAGAAGACATCCCAAAGTATTCAGTGAGAGGCATGGTGAGTTCATAGAAGATTTTATTTTTTGTCACAAGTTAGCGGAAAATGACACTTTCTGACAAAAAAAAGAAAAAAAAAAAAGTTTCCATTTCTTCTAACTTGCGACAAAAAAAAATGAAATCTGCCACGGACTCACTATGCTCCTCTCTGAATACCTTGAAGTGTCTACTTTCCAAAATGGGGTCATTTGTGGGGTGTGTTCACTGTCCTGGCATTTTGGGGGGTGCCTAATTGTAAGCACCCCTGTAAAGCCTAAAGATGCTCATTGGACTTTTGGCCCCTTAGCGCAGTTAGGCTGCAAAATAGTGCCACACATGTGGTATTGCCGTACTCAGGAGAAGTAGTATAATGTGTTTTGGGGTGTATTTTTACACATACCCATGCTGGGTGGGAGAAATATCTCCGTAAATGACAATTGTTTTATTTTTTTTACACACAATTGTCTATTTATAGAGATATTTCTCCCACTCAGCATGGGTATGTGGAAAAATACACCCCAAAACACATTATACTACTTCTCCTGAGTACGGCGATACCACATGTGTGGCACTTTTTTGCACCCTAACTGCGCTAAGGGGCCCAAAGTTCAATGAGTACCTTTAGGATTTCACAGGTCATTTTGAGAAATTTCGTTTCAAGACTACTCCTCACGGTTTAGGGCCCCTAAAATGCCAGGACAGTATAGGAACCCCACAAATTACCCCATTTTAGAAAGAAGACACCCCAAGGTATTCCGTTAGGAGGATGGTGAGTTCATAGAAGATTTTTTTTTTGTCACAAGTTAGCGGAAATTGATTTTAATTGTTTTTTTTCACAAAGTGTCATTTTCCGCTAACTTGTGACAAAAAATAAAATCTTCTATGAACTCACCATACTCCTAACGGAATACCTTGGGGTGTCTTCTTTCTAAAATGGGGTCATTTGTGGGGTTCCTATACTGCCCTGGCATTTTAGGGGCCCTAAACCGTGAGGAGTAGTCTTGAAACCAAATGTCGCAAAATGACCTGTGAAATCCTAAAGGTACTCATTGGACTTTGGGCCTCTTAGCGCACTTAGGGTGCAAAAAAGTGCCACACATGTGGTACCGCCGTACTCAGGAGAAGTAGTATAATGTGTTTTGGGGTGTATTTTTACACATACCCATGCTGGGTGGGAGAAATATCTCTGTAAATGACAATTGTTTGATTTTTTTACACACAATTGTCCATTTACAGAGATTTCTCCCACCCAGCATGGGTATGTGGAAAAATACACCCCAAAACACAATATACTACTTCTTCTGAGTACGGCGATACCACATGTGTGACACTTTTTTGCAACCTAGGTGCGCTAAGGGGCCTAACGTCCTATTCACAGGTCATTTTGAGGCATTTGGATTCTAGACTACTGCTCACGGTTTAGGGCCCCTAAAATGCCAGGGCAGTATAGGAACCCCACAAGTGACCCCATTTTAGAAAGAAGACACCCCAAGGTATTCTGTTAGGAGTATGGTGAGTTCATAGAAGATTTTTTTTTTTGTCACAAGTTAGCGGAAAATGACACTTTGTGAAAAAAAAACCAATACATATCAATTTCCGCTAACTTGTGACAAAAAATAAAATGACCTGTGAAATCCTAAAGGTACTCATTGGACTTTGGGCCCCTTAGCACAGTTGGGCTGCAAAAAAGTGTCACACATGTGGTATCGCCGTACTCAGAAGAAGTAGTATAATGTGTTTTGTGGTGTATTTTTACATATAACCATGCTGGGTGGGAGAAATATCTCTGTAAATGACACATTTTTGATTTTTTTTACACACAATTGTCCATTTACAGAGAGATTTCTCCCACCCAGCATGGGTATGTGTAAAAATACACCACAAAACACATTATACTACTTCTCCTGAGTATGGCGATACCACGTGTGACACTTTTTTGCAGCCTAGGTGCGCTAAGGGGCCCAACGTCCTGGACGTCCAGTGGCTGGATAGTGTACTGGTTAAGGGCTCTGCCTTTGACGTGGGAGACCAGGGTTCAAATCCTGGCTAGGTCAAGTACCTATTCAGTAACGAGTTCAAGGCAAGACTCCCTAACACTGCAGGGTGGCCTCTTGAGCGCGTCCCAGCGGCTGCAGCTCTTGAGCGCTTTGAGTCCGACAGGAGAAAAGCGCTATATAAATGTTCAGATTATTATTATTATTATTATTATTATTATTATTCACAGGTCATTTTGAGGCATTTGTTTTCTAGACTACTCCTCACGGTTTAGGGCCCCTAAAATGCCAGGGCAGTATAGGAACCTCACAAGTGACCCCATTTTAGAAAGAAGACACCCCAAGGTATTCCGTTAGGGGTATGGTGAGTTCATAGAAGATTTTATTTTTTGTCACAAGTTAGTGAAAAATGACACTTTGTGAAAAAAACAATAAAAATCCAATTTCCGCTAACTTTTGACAAAAAATAAAATCTTCTATGAACTCATCATACACCTAACAGAATACCTTGGGGTGTCTTCTTTCTAAAATGGGGTCACTTGTGGGGTTCCTATACTGCCCTGGCATTTTACGGGCCCAAAACTGTGAGTAGTCTGGAAACCAAATTTCTCAAAATGACTGATCAGGGGTATAAGCATCTGCAAATTTTGATGACAGGTGGTCTATGAGGGGGCAAATTTTGTGGAACCGGTCATAAGCAGGGTGGCCTCTTAGATGACAGGATGTTTTGGGCCTGATCTGATGGATAGGAGTGCTAGGGGGGTGACAGGAGGTGATTGATGGGTGTCTCAGGGGGCGGTTAGAGGGGAAAATAGATGCAATCAATGCACTGGGGAGGTGATCGGAAGGGGGTCTGAGAGGGATCTGAGGGTTTGGCCGAGTGATCAGGAGCCCACACGGGGCAAATTAGGGCCTGATCTGATGGGTAGGTGTGCTAGGGGGTGACAGGAGGTGATTGATGGGTGTCTCAAGATGTGATTAGAGGGGGGAAATAGATGCAAGCAATGCACTAGCGAGGTGATCAGGGCTGGGGTCTGAGGACGTTCTGAGGTGTGGGCGTGTGATTGGGTGCCCGCAAGGGGCAGATTAGGGTCTAATCTGATGGGTAACCGTGACAGGTGGTAATAGGGGGTGATTGATGGGTAATTAGTGGGTGTTTAGAGGAGAGAAGAGATGTAAACACTGCACTTGGGAGGTGATCTGATGTCGGATCTGCGGGCGATCTATTGGTGTGGGTGGGTGATCAGATTGCCCGCAAGGGGCAAGTTAGGGGCTGATTGATGGGTGGCAGTGACAGGGGGTGATTGATGGGTGGCAGTGACAGGGGGTGATTGATAGGTGATTGACAGGTGATCAGTGGGTTATTACAGGGAATAACAGATGTAAATATTGCACTGGCGAATTGATAAGGGGGGGTCTGAGGGCAATCTGAGTGTGTGGGCGGGTGATTGGGTGCCCGCAAGGGGCAGATTAGGGTCTAATCCGATGGGTAACAGTGACAGGTGATGATAGGGGGTGATTGATGGGTAATTAGTGGGTGTTTAGAGGAGAGAAGAGATGTAAACACTGCACTTGGGAGGTGATCTGATGTCGGATCTGCGGGCGATCTATTGGTGTGGGTGGGTGATCAGATTGCCCGCAAGGGGCAGGTTAGGGGCTGATTGATGGGTGGCAGTGACAGGGGGTGATTGATGGGTGGCAGTGACAGGGGGTGATTGATAGGTGATTGACAGGTGATCAGTGGGTTATTACAGGGCATAACAGATGTAAATATTGCACTGGCGAATTGATAAGGGGGGGTCTGAGGGCAATCTGAGCGTGTGGGCGGGTGATTGGGTGCCCGCAAGGGGTAGATTAGGGTCTAATCTGATGGGTAACAGTGACAGGTGGTGATAGAGGGTGATTGATGGGTGATTGATGGGTAATTAGTGGGTGTTTAGAGGAGAGAAGAGATGTAAACACTGCACTTGGGAGGTGATCTGATGTCGGATCTGCGGGCGATCTATTGGTGTGGGTGGGTGATCAGATTGCCCGCAAGGGGCAGGTTAGGGGCTGATTGATGGGTAGCAGTGACAGGGGGTGATTGACGGGTGATTGAGGGGTGATTGACGGGTGACTGACAGGTGATCAGGGGGGATAGATGCATACAGTACACGGGGGGGGGGGGTCTGGGGAGAATCTGAGTGGTGGGGGGGTGATCAGGAGGGGGCAGTGGGCAGGGGGGGGATAAAAAAAAATAGCGTTGACAGATAGTGACAGGGAGTGATTGATGGGTGATTAGGGGGGTGACTGGGTGCAAACAGTGGTCTGGGGGGTGGGCAGGGGGGGGGTCTGAGGGGTGCTGTGGGCGATCAGGGGGCAGAGGGGGGGGAAATCAGTGTGCTTGGGTGCAGACTAGGGTGGCTGCAGCCTGCCCTGGTGGTTCCTCGGACACTGGGACCACCAGGGCAGGAGGCAGCCAGTATAATAGGCTTTGTATACATTACAAAGCCTATTATACATATGTGCAGCGGCGATCCGGGTGCTAGTAACCCGCTGGTGCTTCCGAACGGCCGGCGGGTTACTACGAGTGGTGGGCGGAGCGAGTCCCCGGGGGCTGATCGCGTCACGAATGACGCGATCGCCGCATAGCCACTCCCGCAGCCGCCCCCGCCGATGGGCGTATTGCGGTCGTTTGGGCCCAGTCTTTGCCGCCGCCCATCGGCTGGGGGCGGTCGGCAAGTGGTTAAAGCAAAACTGTGAGATTTGTTGAAAAAAAATTGGTACTTCTCTTGCCCCATCCTTCTCCATCAGGTCGTTCCAGTGATGAGACTCACGAAGTAAGGCTTAACAGGCTACGCAGTAGCCAGGGCCGGATTTCTGGCAAGGCCATATAGGCCATGGCCTAGGGCACCAGAAGTTTAGGGACGGCTCAGTGAGGGGCAGGAAAGCTGTTCTATGCAGTCATCCCTATCTACAAGAACAGCATTAACCTTTGAACTCTCCGCCTGTACTTGTGCCATCCCTGCAAGACCTGTAAGCTCTATCCTGCAGGTATACATCAGCCTAATGGTGACGCAATGGGTCCATCATTAATGAGATGGCAAGCATAACATAAAATTTCAAAACATAACTTATAATCTATATACGTATTACTAAAATAGCTATTGTCTGTGACACCAAGGATGGAAAGTAAGTAGCATTCTCATTGGGGGACACAGAGCTAACAACCATACAGACGATATAGTTGGCCTTGGGCGGTAAAAAGTACAAATCCGGCCCTGGCAGTAGGACGGACCCGCTCAGACTTTGGCGGAAAATGCTGAGACCGAGCGGGTCCGTGCTACTGCACATGCACAGTGCAGCTCACGCCTGCACCGCTCACCTCTCTGCTTCTTATCACAGAGCAGAGAGACGGGGATAGGTGTGGAGGGAAAGTGATAGAGGTGGGGCGAAAGGTGGAATAGTGTCTAGGAGAGGCGCAGAGGGGTGAGATAGAGGCGGGGAAAGGGGCAGGATAGAGGCTGGGAGAGGGGCTGGATAGATGGGCGAGATAGAGGCTGAAAGAGGGGCTGGATAGAGGCTGGGAGAGGGGCTGGATAGAGGGGCGGGATAGAGTCTGGGAAAGGCGCAGAGGGGCGAGATAGAGGCTGAGAGAAGCCTGGATATGTTGTGAAGGGGCAGTTTGCAGGAGCGCCTCTCCTGCAATGGTGGCCCCTTCATTTGTCGGTAGATTTCAGGGGGGACAGAAGCAGCACAGAGAGAACACAGATGCATGTAATTAAGCAAAGAATCAGTCTGTGTGTCCCATTTGGATTAAAAGACCTGCCTCGGGTACCAGAAATCGATTAAGATTAAATAGGGCCTTAGGTAAGTTATCAGTTTTTGCCCATCGCTGATGATCACCTGGCTTTTTTAAGTAAGATTTGGTGGGGACTAGCATCCACGAGGCCCCTAGACTCACTCCAGTCCCTAAGCAGCTGCCTAGGTTTGGCTTGTGGATGGTCCAGCTCTGTCGGGTACACTTTACGGTGTGTACTCAATTGGGGCACTTTTTTCGCTACAGGTATCCTTTAAGACAGGGGTCCCCAAACATTTTGGGTCGAGGGCCGGGTCAACATGCTTCAGACTGCTGGGGGGCCGGAGTATACATAAAATGATGTCTTTGTGGGCCAGACAGTGAAGCATACCCAGGTGACAACCTGAAGTCCAATTGGACACTGCTGTCACCTGATGTGGAATGTGATTGGAAACCAGCAAATTACTGCTTTCTGGCTTCCATGTGGATGGGTGGTGCCAGCACTGCTATTCTATTTGTGGACCACCAATATTTAAAGTTGTAGCTTACTGCATCTATAAGTAATACATTTTGGGCTTGATTCACAAAGCGGTGCTAACCTACTTAGCACGTCTAAAGTCTTTAGACGCGCTAACCAGGGTGCTAAGTAGGTTAGCACCGGATTTCTCAATCAGATCGTGCGCTAACTTTGCACGCGTAAAGTTTTACGCGTGCAAAGTTTTACACGCGCTAAGTCCCATAGGCTTTAATGGGCACTTCGCGCGGTGCGCCCTGTGCTCTGTGCAGTACGCGCGTAAAGTTTTACGCGCATACAGTTTTGCGCGCGTAAAGTTTTATGCGCGAAAAGCTTGTTTAGACGTGCTAAGGGGATTTTCACAGGCGTGCTAACAGTTAGCACCGCTTTGAGAATCAAGCCCTTTGTGTGTAGGGGTCCGGTAGAAAAGTCTCAGGGGGCCGCATTCGGCCCACGGGCCTTAGTTTGAGGACCACTGCTTTAAGATGTAACATTTATTAAACACAGGGGCGTATCAATAGATCCTGCAACTGATGCAGCCACAGGGGGGCCCAGAAGCTGCAGGGGGAAGTTTATTTTCCCTGTCCTGAGAGACTGACAATCAAGGGTGCAGAAAGAAAAAGCTTTCTGCTCTCTGAACAATTGTTCTAATGACTGCATCTGCTCAGCCACTAATAAGGAATCATACAAAGATTGGCAGACCAAGATTTGTAGACAGTCCCTATTCAGTGTCCAGCAGGGTCTTGTGTACAGCGCTGCTCTACACCCAGCCTTTCTACACCTCCCCAAGTGCTGGGTACTGTAGTGATGCTTGAGGATGAGGAGTCTGGGCACGGAGAGAGAAATCTTTCAGCTCTCTCCACAATTGTTCTGATGACTGTATCTGCTTAGCCACTGATAACGAATCATACAAAGTTTTGTAGATAAAGATTTGTAGACAGTCCCTATTCAATGTGCAGCAGGCTCTTGTGTACAGCGTCCAGACCCCAGCCGCTCCACCCCCTTCCCAAGAGCTTGGTACTGTAGTGATGCTGGAGTCTGCAGAGCCAGTTCTGCTCAATTAAAGGGAACCTAAACTGAGAAGGATATGGATTATCCTTTTAAAATAATACAAGTTGCCTGACTCTCCTGCTGATTCTGTGTCTCTAATACTTTCAGCCACAACCCCTCAACAAGCATGCAGATCAGGTGCTTTGACTGAAGTCAGACTGGATTAGCTGCATGCCTTTTTCAGGTGTGAGAGCCAGACACTTCTGCAGCAAAAAAGATCAGCAGGACTGACAAGCAACTGGCATTGTTTAAAAGGAAACATCCCTATCCCTCTCAGTTCCCTTTAAAGGAGGTCAGAGTGAGTGTAATAAGCTGAGGCTGGGAGCACACTCCTGTCAGTTTTCTGTATGCGTTTTCTGCAAACCAGGGGCTTGATTCACTAAACCGTGATATCTCAAATATCACACCTTATCAAATATATCACACCTTATCAAATATATCACACCCTATCAAATATATCAAAATGTGTGCAGTGCTTCACTGCTGCCTGTTTTTATCTGCATGGTGAAAACACATTCAAGTGTGCACTAGCCAATTGAATAACATTGGTTCTCAGTTTACCTGTGCAAAAAGTTAGGGGGGGGGGAGGGGCCCCATCCAATGTTTCTCAGGGCCCGGTGATTTCTAGTTACGCCCTGATTGAACAGCCTCAAACTGACAAGCCTTTAACCAGAATTGTAACATTGCGCAACATGCATGCTACTAAATAAAGCCAAGTTGTGCATATAGTAGGTACATATAGTACTAACCCTTAAAAGAAATGATCTGAAAGACGACCAAGATTGTAAAACAAACAAAAAATGAATAAAGAAAGCCCCTGGGGGGCCCTTCCGGTGCAGGGGACCCAGTGCAGTCGCAATCTCTGCATCCCTACTGCTACGCCACATCGTCCTCCACACCTCTGTCATCAGCATTCACTGCTGTGCTGTGACGATTCTGCTGAATATCCAATCACTGGTATGTCTGCATCCAGCTTCCTCTCTCTCCAAGCTAGAATCGCTTCTTATGGCTTCTTATCTCTTTACACAGCTGCAAATCATATTATGATACAGATACAACTGCAAAAAGAAAAAGTTCACCACAAAAGGAAAAAAAAATGAATAAGTAAAAAGAAAGGTCATAAAGATATAATATGGATGTCCGAGAAGCAATAGCAAGTATCCTCACCTGCACATTTCCTATATGATGGCATTAATTACGGGGGCCGAACATTAAACACTGACTTCACAGAGGCATGGAACACAATATAACCAAATCAATACATGTCAAAAAAGCCCTGGCGGTCATTCATCAGCGGCCCGCTGTTTATATCACTTGAGCCGGGTATCTGGAGTTGGTATAATGAACTATTTTTAGGTCAGCTTGTATTTCCTTCAGTTATAGCAGAAAATATATATTGAAGGAGAATGAGTCTCTGAGGAGGAGCTCTGAAGCTTGGAACGCTGCAGGTTTATGTTATCATTCACTTTTCAGCAAAAATATAAAAGATTTCAGAAATGCCAGAGGCCGACAGTGCTTCCGCCGGCCTCTGGCATTTCTGCAGCTTAAAGGGTCACTCCGCTTTACAGCCATGTCCGTTTCTATGGCGGGCGGAGCGGGGGTGGTAGTATAGATTAGGTAGGTAGGTGCCTGCAGTATACGTTAGATAGGTAGATGCCCCCATTATAGATTTAAAAAAAAATCTATTAACCCTTTGCACTTTCGCATGCAAATGTTCAAACAAATGCATTCACCGATTCTCTCATCCAGGCACCACTGTTATCCCTACAGCTAAGTTAAAAGCCGGGGTCTTAGTTCACAGAAGAATGCATTCTTATGCTTAGTCACCTATACTGCGCAGAAGTACCCAGGTAAACATAGGTGTCCTAACTCTGGCCCTGTAACATGCATAGCGCAGACATGCAAACATTCATTGCATCAATCCTATCTAGGGATTAGGAGCACACATCCTGACGTCCTCTCCTGTGACAGATGGCACATCTGACCAATCGCACAAGGGAGCTAACGTAATGTGTCCATGCGCACCATGCATATACACCAGCATAAGCTGTGTGCATGCGGACAATAAACACAAACAGGGAAGGAGGGAGTGTGCTGAATTAAAACCCTAGCCACAGGGGTCTGTAACAAATCCCTACCTACCTAATCTATAATGGGGGCATCTACCTATCTAACCTATACTGCGTGTACCTACCTATCTATCCAATACTGGGGCATCTACCTATCTAACCTATACTGTGGGCACTTTCCTATCTAGCCTATACTGTGAGCACCCACCTATCTAACCTATACTGGGGGCACCTACCTATCTAACTTATACTTTGTGCACCTACCTATCTAACCAATTCCGGGGCATCTACCTATCTAACATATACTTCGTGCACCTACCTATCTAACCTATACTGGGGGCACCTACCTATCTAACCTTTACTGCGTGCATCTATCTATCTAATCTATACTGGGGGCACCTACCTATCTAACCTATACTGGGGGTACCTACCTATCTAACCTATACTGTGGGCACCTACCTATCTAACCTATACTGTGGGCACCTACCTATCTAACCTATACTGGGGGCACCTACCTATCTAACCTATACTGGGGGCACCTACCTATCTAAAGTATACTGCGGGCATCTACCTATCTAACCTATACTGCGGACACCTACCTATCTAACCTATACTGCGTTCATCTACCTATCTAATCTATAATAGGGGCATCTACCTATCTAACCTATACTGTGGGCACCTACCTATCTAACCTATACTGGGGCATCTATCTATCTAACCTATACTGGGGGTACTTTCCTATCTAACCTATACTGTGGGGCCCTACATATCTAACCTATACTGTGGGCACCTACCTATCTAACCTATACTGTGGGCACCTATCTATCTAACCTATACTGGGGGCACCTACCTATCTAACCTATACTGCGGGCATCTACCTATCTAACCTATACTGCGGGCACCTACCTATCTAACCTATACTGGGGCATCTATCTATCTAACCTATACTGGTGGCAACTGTATGGGCTACCTATACTGGGGGTACCTATACCTGCTGTCTAAACGTGGGGGGGTTGCATTTTACGCCCTCGCCCTGGGTGCAATTTAGCCTAGAAACTGCTAGTATTTGGCTACTTCCACATCATGGTTTGTCCACGCCCATTTTTCGCTGCGCCGCTTTGTTTTGTGGTGGGGCTGCCCATTTTTTGCCGTGGCGCACTTCTTTCAGGAAGGGGGCCTCAACTTATGGACTGCATGGGGCCACCATAACCTTTGCTGCGACCCTGTATACAGTATATTATAGACTTACTTCCTTTTACGTCAGTTCTTACATAACGAGGATCTTCCAATTCCCAAGTTTGGTGGAGGTGAGGATGACTTGCCAGGTGCACCGAAATGGCCAGAAATGTCATCCATCAGTTCATTGGTTAAACAGATTCCCATCACAAAGCCCGCAAGTTTATTTCCCGGAACGCTGAGCACACACATGGATTGCTTTGGGTCTAGGCCAGCGATTCTTAGCCAGAACCGATAATCTCTTCCATAATTTCTGCTGGCTCTACGCTTTTCCCAGCATGTTTGCATCCCCTGAGGACAAAACACAGAACTGTTATAGAGAAACAGAAGGGGTAGCGCTAAGCAGCAGACCAGACCTACCACAGATTATCAAGCCGGGGCAGTGCCAAGGAGCAGGGAGCAGGGCACACCTATGCCATCACAGATTATCAAGCCGGGGCAGTGCCAAGGAGCAGGGGAGCAAGGCACACCTATGCCATCACAGATTATCAAGCCGGGGCAGTGCCAAGGAGCAGGGGAGCAGGGCACACCTATGCCATCACAGATTATCAAGCCGGGGCAGTGCCAAGGAGCAGGGGAGCAGGGCACACCTATGCCATCACAGATTATCAAGCCGGGGCAGTGCCAAGGAGCAGGGGAGCAGGGCACACCTATGCCATCACAGATTATCAAGCCGGGGCAGTGCCAAGGAGCAGGGGAGCAGGGCACACCTATGCCATCACAGATTATCAAGCCGGGGCAGTGCCAAGGAGCAGGGGAGCAGGGCACACCTATGCCATCACAGATTATCAAGCCGGGGCAGCACCAAGGAGCAGGGGAGCAGGGAACACCTATGCCATCACAGATTATCAAGCCAGGGGCAGCACCAAGGAGCAGAGGAGCAGGGCACACCTATGCCATCACAGATTATCAAGCCTGGGCAGCACTAAGGAGCAGGGGAGCAGGGCACACCTATGCCATCACAGATTATCAAGCCGGGGGACAGCGCCAAGGAGCAGGGGAGCAGGGCACACCTATGCCATCACAGATTATCAAGCCGGGGCAGCACCAAGGAGCAGGGGAGCAGGGCACACCTATGCCATCACAGATTATCAAGCCGGGGCAGCACCAAGGAGCAGGGGAGCAGGGCACACCTATGCCATCACAGATTATCAAGCCGGGGCAGCGCCAAGGAGCAGGGGAGCATGGCACACCTATGCCATCACAGATTATCAAGCCGGGGCAGCGCCAAGGAGCAGGGGAGCATGGCACACCTATGCCATCACAGATTATCAAGCCGGGGGACAGTGCCAAGGAGCAGGGGAGCAGGGCACACCTATGCCATCACAGATTATCAAGCCGGGGCAGTGCCAAGGAGCAGGGAGCAGGGCACACCTATGCCATCACAGATTATCAAGCCGGGGCAGCGCCAAGGAGCAGGGGAGCAGGGCACACCTATGCCATCACAGATTATCAAGCCGGGGCAGCACCAAGGAGCAGGGAGCAGGGCACACCTATGCCATCACAGATTATCAAGCCGGGGCAGCGCCAAGGAGCAGGGGAGCAGGGCACACCTATGCCATCACAGATTATCAAGCCGGGGCAGCACCAAGGAGCAGGGGAGCAGGGCACACCTATGCCATCACAGATTATCAAGCCGGGGCAGCACCAAGGAGCAGGGGAGCAGGGCACACCTATGCCATCACAGATTATCAAGCCGGGGCAGCACTAAGGAGCAGGGGAGCAGGGCACACCTATGCCATCACAGATTATCAAGCCGGGGCAGCGCCAAGGAGCAGGGGAGCAGGGCACACCTATGCCATCACAGATTATCAAGCTGGGACAGCACTAAGGAGCAGGGGAGCAGGGCACACCTATGCCATCACAGATTATCAAGCCGGGGCAGCGCCAAGGAGCAGGGGAGCAGGGCACACCTATGCCATCACAGATTATCAAGCCGGGGCAGCACCAAGGAGCAGGGGAGCAGGGCACACCTATGCCATCACAGATTATCAAGCCGGGGGACAGTGCCAAGGAGCAGGGGAGCAGGGCACACCTATGCCATCACAGATTATCAAGCCGGGGCAGCACCAAGGAGCAGGGGAGCAGGGCACACCTATGCCATCACAGATTATCAAGCCGGGGGACAGTGCCAAGGAGCAGGGGAGCAGGCCACACCTATGCCATCACAGATTATCAAGCCAGGGGCAGCACTAAGGAGCAGGGGAGCAGGGCACACCTATGCCATCACAGATTATCAAGCCGGGACATCACCAAGGAGCAGGGAGCAGGGCACACCTATGCCATCACAGATTATCAAGCCGGGGCAGCACCAAGGAGCAGGGAGCAGGGCACACCTATGCCATCACAGATTATCAAGCTGGGGCAGCGCCAAGGAGCAGGGAGCAGGGCACACCTATGCCATCACAGATTATCAAGCCCGGGCAGCACCAAGGAGCAGGGGAGCAGGCCACACCTATGCCATCACAGATTATCAAGCCGGGGCAGCGCCAAGGAGCAGGGGAGCAGGGCACACCTATGCCATCACAGATTATCAAGCCGGGGCAGCACCAAGGAGCAGGGGAGCAGGGCACACCTATGCCATCACAGATTATCAAGCCGGGGCAGCACTAAGGAGCAGGGGAGCAGGGCACACCTATGCCATCACAGATTATCAAGCCGGGGGACAGCGCCAAGGAGCAGGGGAGCAGGCCACACCTATGCCATCACAGATTATCAACCCGGGACAGCGCCAAGGAGCAGGGGAGCAGGGCACACCTATGCCATCACAGATTATCAAGCCGGGGCAGCACCAAGGAGCAGGGGAGCAGGCCACACCTATGCCATCACAGATTATCAAGCCGGGGGACAGCGCCAAGGAGCAGGGGAGCAGGGCACACCTATGCCATCACAGATTATCAAGCCGGGGGACAGTGCCAAGGAGCAGGGGAGCAGGGCACACCTATGCCATCACAGATTATCAAGCCGGGGGACAGCGCCAAGGAGCAGGGGAGCAGGGCACACCTATGCCATCACAGATTATCAAGCCGGGGGACAGCGCCAAGGAGCAGGGGAGCAGGCCACACCTATGCCATCACAGATTATCAAGCCGGGGCAGCACCAAGGAGCAGGGGAGCAGGGCACACCTATGCCATCACAGATTATCAAGCCGGGGGACAGCGCCAAGGAGCAGGGGAGCAGGGCACACCTATGCCATCACATATTATCAACCCGGGACAGCGCCAAGGAGCAGGGGAGCAAGGCACACCTATGCCATCACAGATTATCAAGCCGGGGCAGCACCAAGGAGCAGGGGAGCAGGGCACACCTATGCCATCACAGATTATCAAGCCGGGGGACAGCGCCAAGGAGCAGGGCACACCTATGCCATCACATATTATCAAGCCGGGGCAGGACTAAGGAGCAGGGGAGCAGGGCACACCTATGCCATCACAGATTATTGAGCCCCAGCCTATGTTTTTAAAAGTTTAACCAAACTCAAAATTGAAAAACGACAAATTAATTATAAGTAATACCTTTGCAAATTATTTTTTCAAAATCCATTGTGCAGCTCCGCTTGTAACTGTGCACCCAGTGGCGTAGCAATAGGGATTGCAGAGGTCTCAACTGCACCTTGGCCCTTGGACCAGAGGGGCCCCATAACTGCAGTATTAGTTATTTTTTGGTCCTGTCCTTGTAATGATTGATCACTTCTATAGATACTTTGAATGATAATAATCATTAACAAGCTGTTCCCCATCCCCTTCTTGCATCTCTGACACTGTAGTTGCCATTGGCAGGTTTTGGTGCGCCGTATCAATTGTTATGTATAGAGGGCTTGGGGGGCCCAATGTAAAACTCGCACCAGGGCCCATAGCTCCTTAGCTACGCCACTGTGTGCACCTATCCATACAGGCTTAAAGTGGTCTGAAACTCTGACATAACATTCAATAAAAATGTGTTTTCCTACTTTTTATTACTCACAGTTATCATATTTGCTTTTGTGCACACCTAATATTGTCTGTTTGCAAATTACACGTTTCCAAAGTGTATTTTTTGTTGCCCTGAAAGCTGACATTGCATTTTATTATTTTTCTATTATAACTGCTTTTTATTACATATTAAAATCTTCTAATGAGCTATTCTGAACACTGTGTGTGCCTGAAGCAGAGACAGTATCTCAGAGAGTGTTTGTTTACATTCCAGTGTTGATACATTTGTGTTTAACAAGTAAAGCCCCCTCATCGGGATTCGATCGGTAGTGTGGTCAATTTTGCATAGTTATCAATGCAAAATCAACCACACTACCGATCGAATCCCGATCGTATCCCAATCAGACAGGTCGGATTTATTTGATCCAATCGATCGCGTGTGGAATTGTATGGTGTATAGGGGGGCTTAAAAAAGATACTGTTATCTGCAGTTTGGATGCAGATTTGAAGCTCAATAGCAGGACAAAGTGCTGTGTTTAACCATTTCAATAATGTTCAGCTAGAAGTTTTTTCTGGGATAGTAGCTTTCAAGCTGTGAGGAATCTTTTAGAGCAAAGTAGAAATGCTGCCTTTCAGACCACTTTAACGTGAACCCGAGGTGAAAATAAGCAGATGAGATAAACAATTATATTATCCTACTACTCCTAAAAATGACTTTTTTTTAGATATCCCATGGTTTTATTTTACATTTAAGCATTTACAAAGTAGGCTGAATGTTTTATTGTCTCTGTTCAATGGCAGTCTATTAAGTGTCCCAGAGTTAAAATACATGAATTGCTGACCTTTTTCTATCTCTCCCCTGCCCTCACAAGTTGTATTTTGCCAGGAAAACTTTTATGGATGTAATTTACTTATCAGTGATGTTTACTATATTCCTGACAAGCTACTGACAAGACAGAAGCTGTCACTTTCATGCCTGGAAATTAACTCTTTTAAGCAGCAAAATAAAACAAGAAAAACAGCCTAGTTATTAACCACTTCTGTACCACAGGGTTTTTTGCTGATCGTTGCTGCGTGGACTCTTCAGCCCACAGCACCGATCAGCTGGCAGCCAGGGCGATCAGACCCTTTTTTCCCCACTAGGGGGATGTCCTGCTGGGGGGAGTCTGATCGCCGCCGGCTGCTTGCACTTGCGGGGGGGCTCTTCAAAGCCCCCCTCCGCAGCGCTTCCTGGCCTCTTTCCACTTCCCTCCCTCTCTCTTCCTCTGTGAGCGGCGCAGGACGGATTTCCGTCCTGCGCCTGATGGGATAGGCTTTAGCCTATCAGATGCCGGCGATCCCCGGCCAATCAGAGGCCGGGGATCGCCGATCTCCTCTACGACGCTGCTGCGCAGCAGCGCCGTATACATGTAAACACCGGGGAAGATCTTCCCCGTGTGTTTACATTTACCCTGCGAGCCGCCGATCGGCTCGCAGGGTGTTCACGGAGATACCCTCCGTGAGCTGACATGGATCGTGCGAGCGGCCGTTTCCATGGAATCCACTTCAGGATTCAGGGGCGTACTTAAGCGTACGCAGAATCCTGAAGTGGTTAATATGTTTAGTACTGTACATACACATGTTTATCTTATCATGTCACATGTCGCCTCGGGTACCTTCTAAGGCACACATGAAGTGAGAGGCAGATGAAAGCTGTCATATTTGTTTCCTTTTTAACCTCTTGACGACCAGCTAATGCCGATTGGCGTAAACTGGTCGTCTGCGGTTAACCATGGTGTCAGTTCACGGAGGGTGTCTCCGTGAACAGCCGGAGAGCCGCCGATCGCGGCTCGCCAGCAAAATGTAAACAGGCGGGGAAGAAATCCCCGCTGTTTACATCATATGGCGCTGCTGCGCAGATCGGCGGTCCCCGGCCTCTGATTGGCCGGGGATCGCCGGCATATGATAGGCTGAAGCCTATCCTTCAATGCGCGGGACGGAAATCCGTCCTGCGCAGCTCACAGGGGGAGGGAGAGGGAGGGAGCGGGAGAGACGGCGGAGAACGCTGCGGAGGGGGGCTTTGAAGAGCCCCCCCGCTAAGCAACTGCAGCCGGCGGCGATCAGACCCCCCCAGCAGGACATCCCCCTAGTGGGGAAAAAAAGGGGGGTAGTCTGATCGCCCTGCTGCACTCCTGATCGGTGCTGCGGGCCGTAGAGCCCACGCAGCACCGATCAGTGAAAAATCCCCTGGTCGGCAAGTGGTTAAACAATGCAGATTGCCTAGCTGTCCTACTGATTCTCTGCCTATAATACTTTTAGCCATTGACCCTGAACAAGCATGCAGATCCGATGTTTCTGGATTAAGTATGGTTGGATTAGCTGCATGCTGTCCTGGGAATCTAATTAGTGTGCAGCCAGGGCCGGCCCTAGACTTTTTGCCGCCTGAGGCAAATTTTTAAAAAATTGTCACCGCTGCCCCTCCCCCCCCTTGGGGGGGGGGCGCCGAGCTGGAGGGGTAGCTGGCAGGACGGGGGTATTGGGCCAGCGGCGGGGAGGGGGGTCGGACCCCCCCCCCTCCCTCGCCTGGGTCCCCCGTCCTCCGCTCCCCTCCAGCCTAAATAGAAGCAGCCGTATGTGTAAGAGGCACGGGCGGGGAGGACACTCACCTCTTCCCAGCGTGCGCTCCACTGACGTCACTTCCTGCAGTGTTGCAGGAAGTGATGTCAGTGGAGCGCACGCTGGAGCGAGGAGGAGGTGAGTGTCTCCCCGCCCGTGCCTCTTACACATACGGCTGCTTCTATTTAGGCTGGAGGGGAGCGGAGGACGGGGGACCCAGGCGAGGGAGGGGGGGGGGTCCGACCCCCCTCCCCGCCGCTGGCCCAATACCCCCGTCCTGCCAGCTACCCCTCCAGCTCGGCGGGCCGGCTCCCCGCACCCACGGACGGGCGGGTGCCGCCCCTGGAAATTTGCCGCCTGAGGCAAAAGTTTCACCCCGCCTCATGAGCGGGCCGGCCCTGTGTGCAGCACTTAGACCTCTTGCACACTGCAAGTGATTCCGATTCAGATTCCGCTTTTCAATCCGTTAACATCCGATTCAGATTCTGATTTGCAGTTTTCTCCCTGCACACTGCAAATCGGAATCTGAATCTGATGTAAAAACTGATTAAAAAGCGGAATCTGAATCGGAATCGCGTGCGGTGTGCATGAGGCCTTAGGTGACTATACAGCTATCGACTTGAAAACTATGAAAATTGGTGCCGCCAAGAGCATGCCCGATTGAGGATGTGACCAATTGCTGGGCAAAATTGGTTGCATGTACGACTGAACATGCTGCAAGATGTTGGGCCGTCGTGGTCGGCCGGGTGTGTGGTAGTAACAGCGAGGGATAGCGGGATGAGACGAAACCCCTACCCCTATACTATACTTTACCTGTCCGTGTCCGCCGCTGACTCCAGGCTCCACCTGCAATCCACATATACATGTCCCACATGGTTGCCAGAGTAATGTGGGTGCATTTGTGACATCACACACACGCTCACGTATAGCCCAGCAACCAGCATGTATGCAGATTGCGGATGGAGCCTGGATCCATCGGTGGACATGGACAGATAGAGTACAGCGCACTGGGCAGGGCACATTTGACTGAAGGGTGGATAGCGGCGAGGCGGTGGATGCGGCGCCACAAGGCCAATTCCTGATCGATTTCAGCATGAATCAGCCTGCGGTGTTTGGGCAGCCAAGAGATCTCTCTCTAATCAGATTCGATCAGAGAGAGATTTTTCTCTTGGTCGAATCTGCCCATCATTGCACTAGATGTATGGCTACCTTAAGGGCCCGTTTCCACTAGCGTAAAGGATGTGAGGCGATCGCCGCAACGCCTCGCATCCTCCCGCAGGTAGTTCCGGTTGCCATCTGTACAACTGGATGTGGCATCATGTGGCTTCCCGTCGGCGGCTATGGGGACTCAGATGCATGCTGCAGAAAACTGAAGCAGGCTGTCCATAATTCCCCTCATGTCGCATCGCACTGGATCGCGTAGGTAAATTTGCGTCAATGGAAACTACTCCATTAATGTGAATTGGTTGCAGTTTCCTTGCGTTGCGATGTGGAGTGGTTTCCACATAGCAACACGTCTAATGGAAATGGGCCCTAAGCTTTCCCACCTGCATAAATATTGTTGTTTTATCTCTAATTGTAGGAGATAAGGCTCATTTATATGAGAGAGTTTCTTTGTGTAACCTGAACTGATAGAAAGCTGGACATTCTGGGAAAAGACAGGAAAATTGCAGCAGCCTGTCTTATGTCTGTTTGCTATAATGTTTTTTTCAGATGTCTGCCTATCTGCCTAGATTAGATCACATGGACATGAGGGGTGGAGTTATGACATTAATCTCCCGGCATCCTTTGCACCTATGGTTTGGAAAGAAAAAAAATGTCCCGTGCCCAATTTCACACTAGGGGCGGGAATTTCAAGACCATATGTGGAATACGGATCCTGGGAGTGAGAAAATCACACTTTATTATGGGTGATTTTATATATCTTGGCAACTTATTAGGTTTAAAGCAAACTGTTATTTTTAATTTAGGTACTCTTTAAGGTGGCCATACATCTAGCAATTATGAGTATCAAGAGACAGATCTCTCTCTGATCGAATCTGATTTGAGAGAGATCTGTAAGCTGCCCATACACCACAGGCCGACTCTCGATGAATTTCAGCGTAAAATCTAGCGGTAATTGGCCTAGTTATGCCACCACGTCCCTTCACCATCCCCAGCACTGCCCCACTGTTATGCAAGATTGCTGCTCCCAGTAATAAGCATTGTGTAGGGACAGTCATTTTCCCAAAGACAATGTTACTTTGGCTCAAAGGCAGATAGGATAACTATATGGTCAATAAGGAGCTGGCTGACAGATTTTTAATTGTTAATTATACAAAACTTTAAATCAGGGGTCAGGAACCTTTTTGGCTGAGAGAGCCATAAATGCCACATATTTTAAAATGTAATTCTGTGCGAGCCATACAATAGGTTTCAAACTCGGACAGTGCGCATGTGCAGCAGAGGGCTCATGACCCTGTTGCCATGGTGATGTGTATACAGTTGATCTTCTGGGCAGCGGAAGTGTGAGACACGTCTTCAGCTTCTCTTGGGTTTAAGCAACATCAGCAATTTCCCAGGCAGGAGAAATACCGACAAACAGCTTGTACAATTAGCTAGCTGACTTGGGGGTTGATTTACTTTGTAGGACAAAATCCCCGCACTTTGGCCCAGTAGGCTGTCTGTCAAGTGACAGGCAGTCTATTGGGCCAATCAAAGTGCGGGGATCTCATCCTACAAAGTCACCGGACCTGACAGGGTTCAGAGTGAGGTAATTGGAGCAGCTGTTTGTTTTTTTGTTTTGTTTTTTTTTGGGGGGGGTGGCGAGTAAGCTAGTAGTCACTACTTAAATCCTCCCCCTTTTAACATCTCAGTACTTCTGGTTGTGGTTCCTCCTTTCTTGTTTCTCCTCCTCATGACAGATTAAAAAAGTAATTCTCACTTTGAGAAATATGCAAGTGATTCATGGGTTTTGAAGGATCAATTCTCACAACCTTACACCACTTGTTTGGTAATCCCCACAGAAATAATGACAAATATATTCCGGTGACACATCAACAAAACTTGATGAATTAGCCCCGAGAAAATGCCAATATGTTATGTGTGTTCCCCACATCCGAGTTCTCTGATCTTTCCACTACGGCTGCGAGAAAAAGGATCGGAGAGGGTCAGATGTATTCTTGGTTATTATTGGAAATGAAGCGGACCCGAACCTTCATTATTAGAAGGATAGAAAACCGCATATTCAAAATGATCATAAAATCATATTAAAGAGAAGCTGTCAGCCATACTATCTCAGAAAAAAACACATATATAAGTAGATAAATACTTGCTCTACTCACATAACATATGTATTGTACTGTCCACGTTTTGATTTTAGTGATTTTTTTTACAGTAAAAAAAAGAGAAAATCCTTCTTAGCAATTCCCATATTAACTGTGGCTATTATGAAGCCAATCCTGATGTCATTTCCTCCCTTACTCTCCTCTGCCTGATTTGCTCGCCCTTCACTATAAAAAGTACATTGTCTCAGCATGAGAAATTTTGGCCAATCAGAGAGGAACAGAGGTGTGGGAGGGAAAACAAGAGTAAAAGAAGCTTCAGCCAATCAGGCTGCATTAATTAAGTCCAAGGGGAAGTAGAGAAGCAAAAAAGGACAACCTAGCTAGCATGCCTTGCAACTTCCTTTTTGTGTACCAAATTTTGTGTGTACCAAATAAAGAGTCAGGTAAACTGGGGAATGATCATTTATCAACAAGAAAAGTAACAGTGATTTTAACTTTTGCATTGCTGTGTTACCATCCTTATTACTTGTTTACCAGATAAAAATAAAGAATTGATTTTTTTCATTTTGTGCCTGACTGTTACACTTTAAAGGCCTAGCTCAGTTTCTGAATAAAGCTAATAGCACTGTAAATCATATTTTAATGTGTAAAGTTTACAGTTTTTGCAATTAAACATTATAACTAATTAAAACCTGGTGTACCAGTTCATTGTTATTGAGCTTCTTCCAATGGCAGATGTCCAGCTGCTGCTCTCACCCTCTTCCCTCCTCCCTGAATTAGTGCCCACCCCCTACAATGATGCGTGCATCAATAAAATGTTTCGCCTATAGTATAGGCAAAGTCCGGATTTTAGCGGAAGTGTGATGGTTGGAAATCTGGTTGGGTGGATGGATGTGCTCTTGATGGGTGGTTGAAAATCTGAATGAATAAACTTGCTAGAATGTGGGATGGATGGATAGATCTGAACAGATGGATGGATGGATGGATGGATGGATGGATGGATGGATGGATGGATGGAAGTCTGTATGTATGGATTCCTTGCTGAATATTTGGATGGATGGAAAACTGGATCTGGGTGGAGCTGCATGGATGGTTTGAAGGATTGATCTGGATGGATCAATGTAAATAGTTGGCTGGAAGAATCTGGATAATTGGATGAATGGATAGAGATGGAATGAAGTCCAAATGGATCAATAGTGATGGTCATGCCTAAGAGAAGTCATAAAAACAAGGAACACCAAGAGCCCCAATAGTGTAATATGTACTGATAAATGGTTACTAGATAGAGTAAATATTAACACTTACAAACCAGGGTTACCATTAGGCAACCACTGTAAAGGCAGGTGGGGAGATTTTCCTGACCCCACTCAGGAATAAGAAGTCGCTCTCTGTAGATGAGAAAAAAGGGGGTTCAACCCTCCACCCAGGGTGGACTTAATATTATGCAGGAGAACAGAGGCACCAAAAGGATAAAAGGAAGCTAAATGAGCTTAAAAACCAAATACTTGGTAAAAAGAGGAGGTAGTGGTGGACTTACCTCCTCCAAGTAGACACACAATGACTGTAGTAAAGACAGTCAATATATTTTATTTATGAACTCCAAATATGCAACGCGTTTCACAGGTTTGATCCCGCTTCATCAGGCAATAACAACGGAGCAATAGCATATGTGGTCAGTAGAAGAGCCAGGCACCTCTGTGAAGCAAGAATTTGTTTTTTAAGCTCATTTATCTAAGATAAGTCATGGAGAAGCATGTGATTTGTTTGATCAGCTGATTTGCTGTGACCACATCCTGATTTAAAACAAGATCATGACTAGCAAATCCAGGGGCGGACTGACAACTCATGGGGCCCCCGGGCAATAGGAGATTATGGGGCCCCGTACCAGTGTCGCCCACATTTCATGTTATTTTTTACAGCGTAAGATCTAATAATTTACTGCCGATAGATATTTTATACTGAAAAAAAACACCCCTGCGCGGCGCGCCAAAAACCGGGTGTGGTCACGCAACAGAATGTGGGCGTAGTCATGGGTGGGGCAAAATATACATGACCTTGGCAGTGGTGTAAAAGGTCTGTCGGGGAAGTTTGAGCTCTGCCTTAGTGTTTCCCCCCAAAATACATGCAATCTGACTGAATTTCACCAAAAATCTACACCATTTGGCAGAGGTTCCTCCAAAATACAGATAATAAGGCAGTCGTTCCCCCAAAATAGACGTAATCTGGCAGCAGCAGTTTCCCTAAAATACACATAATTTGGCAGCGGTTGCCTAAAATATACATAATCTGGCAGCGGATCACCCAAAATACATGTAATCTTGCAGGAGTGGTTCCCCCAAAATACACATAATCTGGAAGCAGCGGTTACCCCAACATACACAATCTGGCATCGGTTCCCCAAAAATACACATAATCTGGTAGCAGCGGTTCCCCAAAAATAGTTAATCTGGCAGCAGGTACCCCAAAATAGGTGCCCCCAGTATAGGTAACCAGGTCAAAAGGTATCTCCAGTGGAAGTAACCAGGTCTATAGGTTTTCCCAGTGCAGGTATCCAGGTCTATAGGTGTCCCCAATATAAGTAGCCAGGTCTATAGATGTCCCCAGTTAAGATATGTTGGACTAATCAAAAACAGCTGTTACAAATGACACACTGCTACCGCACTCCAAAGCAAACCTATGGGGGAAAACACATTATCTGCATTGCGGTGCGGTCCATAGGAAGTCCTTGATCTGACAATGGTCCAGAACTACGTTAGCGTGCAGCTTCTGCGGCGATTTGTGTCGGCCCAAAATTCTCGTTCGTCTATGGCGACGCAGGGATTTTTAAACACTTTCCAATGCGACGTCGCAGCGCACATGCATGGAAGTGTATTTTTTACAATACACTTCCGCGCACATGATCGCTTGGTCGGCAGGAAGTGAGCGTCACTTCCTGTTTGGCCAGATGCCAGATGGGGAATAACCGTGGGGAATAACCGTGTAGTAATGCGATATTCCCCTGTTTCTGTTGGTGCGGCTGCCGAACCGCCAGTTTGCAGTGTGAAACCAGCCTCACAGTCTGGGCAAAGCACCTCCCCCAGCCTCTTGATTGCACCATGTGGAGGAGGAGCATAATGCTAAGCCATCATTCTGCTCTCCCCTCCTGTAGTCAATCCACGTTAAACTTGTAGACAACCAGCATTGTTGGAAGCAGTAAAAGTTGAACTCGATGGACGTATGTCTTTTTTCAACCCAAATAACTATGTAACTATAACTGACTGACAGTAGTTCCTCCCCTGGCAGTGCAGACTGTACCTGAGGATGATGTAAAGGTGCTTTCTGGGTTCTCCTGCTGGCTGTATATAAATGCATTTAATCTTCTTTATTGAACACATAACCAGATTAAATGGCATATTTTATATATCCCCATATTTTCCCAGAATTCAGCCTGAGCTTGGGCACACTCACTCTGCCATCGTGCAACCATATTTTAATTAAATACTCCCCAAAGAGCTGGTTCATCTGTTTTCGTCCTATTCCATCATGAGCCCTAATAAAATTAATAATGAATTATGTGTGCGGCGAGCCAGCCTCCCTGAATAATTAACATGTGCGAGACGCTGATAACGGCGCATTTTACAAGGTTTATCTCAACCCAAACAAACATAAACTGCAACATATAAAATGTTTATATCCCTGATGTCTAACGAGGGCGAAAAACGCTGTTGTCTATTTGCGGCGTAGAGGCAGACGTCTCATCAGAGGTGGGTCACTTACCTGTGATTTGCACCCTCTGCTCTTCATTGGCATTTAAAGGACACCTGAAGTGAGAGGAAGTGGTGGACTTACCTCCATAAAGCAGACACGAAAGACTGTCTGAAAAGTAGCAATCACATTTATTAAATAGTACCCCAAAAGTGCAACGCGTTTCGCAGGCCAAGCCCACTTCATCAGGCAATAAACGTGGGGACAAAACAGAATTTTGGCAATAGCAGGTGTAGTGCCTCTAACTGAGGCGCTACACCTGCTATTGACTGAGGCGCTGCACCTGCTATTGCCGAAATTCTGTTTTGTCCCCACGTTTATTGCCTGATGAAGCGGGCTTGGCCTGCGAAACACGTTGCACTTTTGGGGTACTATTTAATAAATGTGATTGCTACTTTTCAGACAGTCTTTCATGTCTGCTTTATGGAGGTAAGTCCACCACTTCCTCCAAGCAAATTTTAAAGGTTTTATCCACTTTTATTCTGCTGGCGCCTCTGTTCTCCTACTGCTATACCGTGTCCACCCCTGGTGGAGGGGTGATCTACCCCTTTTTCTCATCTACAGAGAGCGACTTCTTAATCCTGAGTGAGGACAGGTCTAATCTCCTCACCTGCTTATACAGTGGTTGCCTGTGTGGTAACCCATGTTTGTGAATATACTCTTCTCACTGATTTGCCTTCCTTCGTTTAGGTTTTAACATACTACATTATATTGGGCTCTCGGTTTCTCTACACTTTACCTGAAGTGAGAGGGATATGGAGGCTGCCATAGTTATTTCCATTTAAAGGGAATCTTAAGCGAATAACAAAAAAAAAACAGATACTCACCTAAGGAGAGGGAAGGTTCTGAGTCCTATAGAGCCTTCTGTCAGAGGCATAGCGATGGGTGGGCAAGGAGGGACATATGTACCCGGGCACAACACTGTGAGGGCGCTCAGCACAGGCGCTGTACCCTCACGTGTGAGAGGCAGCTCTCTGGTTACCTTAAATGCCCCTGCTTCTTTATTTCCCTCTGCAGAGGAGTGCAGAAGCATTAACAGCAGCAGAAAAAGCAGGGCACATATGGCTATCTAAAGGGGTGGTGTCAGGCTTGTCTGGTCAATGACTATAGGTCAGGTTGTATGCCCATATGACTGACCTATAGCCCAGCCCGTAACACCTGCACAATAACTCTGCAGGTAGATGTAGCATACAGACTGACAGATGGTATTCTCCAAACAAAGCAGTATGAGTAATACAAGGAAGACAAAGAACAAACTTGCGTTCAACAAAACAGTCTGGCCCTTTAACAGTGCACTATGTTTTCGGTGTTGTTCTCTTATACTGGGTGGTGCCAGTTAGCTATAAAAACAAGAGGGTAAGGGAGAGAGAGAGAGCGCTCCGATAGTGCATTAAACTTGGTGGGTAATTAACACACGCTATAAATTTGCACTTACTATTTGTATCTATTTGCTGCACTTTCGCACATAACCTCCTCCAGTAGGTCGCCTCAACCTCTTCCAGCCTGGCCAGGGCTGGTAGTGCAGATGGGATGTATGGGAGATCGTCTGTCTCCCTTACCCTCTTGAGTAATACAAGGCACAGTGTTCACAAGTGAGATAGTCACCTGAGGCCTAAAGGCTGAGGCAGTCCAGATGATAGCCAAGTGACTGCAGGCTGGAGAGGATAGGTAGACAATTCAATCACTTTACAGGTAGCATGGTCAGTTCAAGCCGATGTCGGTCCAGGCTGAGTTCATGAGAACCTTTAACAAGCAGGGGTCGATCCAGGCGGCAATCAGGAAGATCCAGGTACAAGCAAAGTCGGCAACAGAAAATCCAATCAGAAGACGTGGTCAGGAACAAGCAGTGGTCGGCTACAGGGATCAATCTAGAATAAAACTTGGTCAGGATACAGTCAGTCGGCAACAAGATCAATCAGGTGTGTAAGCACAATCTCAGCAACAAACCACAGCATAAGCTATCACGGGCGATGACAGAGGTCGCTCAGTTTAGCTTTATACAAGGACTAACCAATCAGAAAGCAAAGGAATCCAAAGTAACCAAAGGGCAGCGTGTCAGCAGGAAGGCTGACACGCATTGTGCACACATGGTCACTGTTTACAGTGAGCCGGGAGCCGAGCGCCGTGCACTCCAGTGACGTCAGGTGCTTGCCGAGACACAGAGGCTTGCGCCTCAGCGTGGGTCTCGGCGTTCCGCTGCCATGAGTGGCCACCGGATCTTACTGATTATCAAAAGGGAGGCACGTCTAACTATCTATAGGGGCGCACATCTGGCTATCTAAACGGAGGGGGGATGGGGGGGGCACATCTGGCTATCTAAACCGCATTTGTACATTTGACTCCACCCTTGACCATGACCATATTCTGATGCGTAGCCACGTCTATTTTTTCCGGGGGGGGGGGGGGGGGGCAAAAGCTGTATTTGTCCCCGGGTGCTGAAATCCCTAGCTATGCCTCTGCTTCCTGTTCCTCCTACGGTCCCTTTGTTCCATGACTGGATCCCCAGTTAGCAGTCTGATGGAAGAGAAACTTCTCTCTTCCATCACTTCCGCTGCTGAGAGAGGCTTCGGCAATCTTCCGGAGCCCGAGTGCTCCTGAAGACAGCCGCTCCGTACCTACGCGTGCACTAGAATGCCTGCCTGTCTTAGGGAGCACTCGGGCTCCCGAAGATTGCCTAAGCCTCCCTCGATGGTGGAAGTGACAGTAGAGTGCAGTCTCTGATTGGTCAAAGACTGCTAATGGGGGATCCCGTACTGGAAAGTGGGGACCGTAGGAGGAACGGGAAGGCTCTGTAGGACCCAGTGCCTTCCCTCTGCTTAGGTGAGTATTTGTTGTTGTTTTTTTTATACTCACTTCAGACTCACTTTAAATCCATACTATGCCATGGAAAGAAATACATATATAAGTAGATAAACACTTGATCTACTTACATAACATGTATTGTACTGTCCACGTTTTGATTTCAGTAAATGTTATATAGTAAATGAAGTGATCTAGTAAAAGCCACTGCACCAATGGTAACAGAGTGATGTGCCAAAATCTCCTCTGGAGTCACAAGTACAATGTAGAATGCTCCATATGATCCGCACCATCAAAGTAATTTCTTTATTGTTGCTCAATTAAAAGAATTAAAATCCATATGTGGGTTTGTACATAAGGATGACGCACAAGAACGCCTGTGCGTCATCCTTATGTACAAACCCACATATGGAGTTTAATTCTTTTAATTGAGCAACAATAAAGAAATTACTTTGATGGTGCGGACCGTATGGAACATTCTATATAGTAAATGAAGAGAATTCTGTTCCTGGTGGGAACCATGTCTTTTGCCCACAGTTTGAGGCTAAATACTGATGTCATTTCTGCCCTTAACTTTTTTTTCTTTTCTCCTCCAATTGCTGAGTCACCTCAGCCTTGCTTGTAAACAGTGAGCAGGGGATCGTGTTTCGGATAAGCAGCTAGCAGAGAAATAAAGGGAAGAAGAGGAATATATTATAGATAAAAAGAAACCCAGCATGCAACTGTTTGGCACTGACTACTAAAGGGCCAGTGCTCCTTAAGGTGAGTGTAAAGCTGAAAAAAAGTCTTGTCTTGAGGCAGTAAATTTAAATGGGAGCGACGGCTCTGGAATGAGGGGAACAAGAGAGGAGGACAGTGAAGGCTCCCCTCTCCATAGGTAATAATTACATTTTATTTTATTTGGGGGGGGGGGGAGCTTCAGGGCCAGGCTGAGTCAGAGGCAAGAGAGGCTCCAGCTTTAGGGCGCAGTGTAGGAGGGGGCGCACAACTCACTCAGTTATCATTCCCCTATTGTGTTTGAAGCAGAGAGAAATAAGAGAAGGGGATACATGGCAGTGACTGCAAGCCAGATAACTAGAGATGAAGGTGTTGGGGGCCCTGGGGCGCCTCTTAGTCTAATAGCAATCAGTGTGTGCCGGCTGGGGTGGGAGAGATAGAGGGGCGCACTTTGGTGTCTCAGCCTTGGGTGCTGGAGGACCTTGTCCCGGCTCTGGGGGGCTTTACACTCACTTAAAGTGTGATAAAAAAAAGTTCTTGCCTGATATTTTTTTTTTCGATCAAACAAGCTATAAACACAGATGAGTTGCATCGCCCCCAATCCACAAAGGATGGAGAATTACAAGACCTTTTTTTGTACAAAAATATGTCACATTTCCTTCATCGGCACAGCGTGATCAATATAACTGCTTTTAATGGATAAAGGCTTACAAGTCACAAAGATAATGATGTTACTGAATTTCTATGGCAATTTTCTGCAGCTTTCAAAAAGTCTGATGTAGCTACAGCACCACCCAGTGGTTGGCCAAGGAGCTTGCAGATAAAATTATTTCTATAAGGCTAGGTATAGATAAAAACAGGGTCGGTTGTAGACTTCTTGCAGCCTGAGGCAACCTTGTGAGGATGCTCCCCCCCTTTCCCCCGTTTTCGAGTGATCGCACAGCACCAAAAAATGTTTTCATCCCAAAGTATAGGTAGGTAGCCAGCCAGGTGTAGTTGCCCCCCAAATATAGCTAGTATAGTTTCACCCTAATATAGATAGTATAGATGCCCGAGTATAGCTAATATAGTTGCCCCAAGTATAGATAGTATAGTTACCTCCAGTATAGGTAGTATAGTTGCCAGTTGCCACAGTATAGGTAGTATAGTTGCCCGCAGTATAGCTTAGCTAGTATAGTTGCCCCCAGTATAGCTAGTATAGTTGCCCCCGGTATAGATAGTATAGTTCCCCAGTATAGCTAGTATAGTTCCCCCAGTATAGCTAGTATAGTTGCCCCCGTATAGCTAGTATAGTTGTCCCAGTATAGCTAGTATAGTTGCCCCTAGTATAGCTAGTATAGTTGCCTCCAGTATAGATAGTATAGTTGCCCCAGTATAGAGAGTATAGTTGCCCCCAGTATAGCTAGTATACTTGCCCCAGTATAGCTAGTATAGTTGCCCCAGTATAGCTAGTATAAATACCGCAGTATAGATAGTATAGTTGCCCCCAGTATAGCTAGTACAGACTATACTAGCTAAACTGGGGGCAACTATATTCGCTATACTGTTGCAACTATACTGTATAGTTGCCGCAATATAGCTAGTATAGTTGCCCCCAGTATAGCTAGTATAGTTGCCCCAGTATAGCTAGTATAAATGCCGCAGTATAGATAGTATAGTTGCCCCCAGTATAGCTAGTATAGACTATACTAGCTAAACTGGGGGCAACTATATTAGCTATACTGTGGCAACTATACTGTATAGTTGCCGTAATTTGGCTAGTATAGTTGCCCCCAGTATAGCTCGTATAGTTGCCCCCAGTGTAGCTAGTATAGTTGCCCCACTATATCTAGTATAAAGTGAGATGCGAAAGTTTGAGCAACCTTGTTAATTGTCATGATTTTCCTGTATAAATTGTTGGTTGTTATGATAAAAAATGTCAATTAAAGATATCAAATAGGAGACACACACAGTGATATGTGAGAAGTGAAATTAAGTTTATTGGATTTACAGAAAGTGCGCAATAAGTGTTTAAATAAAATTAGGCAAGTGCATAAATTTGGGCATTTTATTTGTCATTTCATTGATTTCAAAACCTTTAGAACTAATTATTGGAACTCAAATTGGCTTGGTGAGCTCAGTGACTCCTAACCTACATACACAGGTGAATCAAATTATGAGAAAGAGTATTTAAGAGGGTCAATTGCAAGTTTTCCTCCTCTTTTAATTTTCTCTGAAGAGTAGCAATATGGGGGTCTCAAATCAGCTCGCAAATGACCTGGATTGTTCACCATCATGGTTTAGGGGAAGGATACAGAAAGCTGTCTCAGAGATTTCAGCTGTCTGTTTCCACAGTTAGGAAGTTATTGAGGAAATGGAAAATTACAGGCTCAGTTCAAGTTAAGGCTCGAAATAGCAGACCAAAAAATCTCAGGTAGACAGAAGCGAGGAATGTGGAGAACAGTCAGAACCAACCCACAGACCAGCATCAAAGACCTACAACATCATCTTGCTACAGATGGAGTCACTGTGCATCGGTCAACCAATCGGCGCACTTTATACAAGGAGATGCTGTATGCGAAAGTGATGCAGAGGAAGCTTTTTCTCCGCCCACAGCACAAACAGAGCCGCTTGAGGTATGCTAAAGCACATTTGGACAAGCCAGCTTCATTTTGGAATAAGGTGCTGTGGACTAGTGTTGGGCGAACAGTGTTCGCCACTGTTCGGGTTCTGCAGAACATCACCCTGTTCGGGTGATGTTCGAGTTCGGCCGAACACCTGACGGTGCTCGGCCAAACCGTTCGGCCATATGGCCGAACTAAGAGCGCATGGCCGAACGTTCCCCGAACGTTCGGCTAGCGCTGTGATTGGCCGAACGGGTCACGTGGTTCGGACCCGAACGCGCTCTGATTGGCCGAACTGTCACGTGGTTCGGGTAAATAAATACCCGAACCACGTCATATCTCCGCCATTTGTCTGTGGGTTTAGCTTTGGGTAGGCAGGCAGGGTAGTTCGCGCTCCAGCCACGCTAGCCAGGGTCCCCCCTGTCATTGTGTCACTGCTGGGAACAGTAGTACACCGCTTGCTCAGCCACACTATATAGCATTCTGTTTACTGCCACTCTGTGTACCTCGCTCAGCCACACTATATAGCATTCTGTTTACTGCCACTCTGTGTCTGCTGGGAATAGTAGTACACCGCTTGCTCAGCCACACTATATAGCATTCTGTTTACTGCCACTCTGTGTACCTCGCTCAGCCACACTATATAGCATTCTGTTTACTGCCACTCTGTGTCTGCTGGGAATAGTGGTACACCGCTCGCTCAGCCACACTATATAGCATTCTGTTCACTGTTCTGTGTCTGCTTGGAATAGTGGTACACCGCTCGCTCAGCCACACTATATAGCATTCTGTTTACTGTTCTGTGTCTGCTGGGAATAGTGGTACACCGCTCGCTCAGCCACACTATATAGCATTCTGTTTACTGTTCTGTGTCTGCTGGGAATAGTGGTACACCGCTCGCTCAGCCACACTATATAGCATTCTGTTCACTGTTCTGTGTCTGCTGGGAATAGTGGTACACCGCTCGCTCAGCCACACTATATAGCATTCTGTTCACTGTTCTGTGTCTGCTGGGAATAGTGGTACACCGCTCGCTCAGCCACACTATATAGCATTCTGTTTACTGTTCTGTGTCTGCTGGGAATAGTGGTACACCGCTCGCTCATCCACACTATATAGCATTCTGTTCACTGTTCTGTGTCTGCTGGGAATAGTGGTACACCGCTCGCTCAGCCACACTATATAGCATTCTGTTCACTGTTCTGTGTCTGCTGGGAATAGTGGTACACCGCTCGCTCAGCCACACTATATAGCATTCTGTTCACTGTTCTGTGTCTGCTGGGAATAGTGGTACACCGCTCGCTCAGCCACACTATATAGCATTCTGTTTACTGTTCTGTGTCTGCTGGGAATAGTGGTACACCGCTCGCTCAGCCACACTATATAGCATTCTGTTTACTGTTCTGTGTCTGCTGGGAATAGTGGTACACCGCTCGCTCAGCCACACTATATAGCATTCTGTTTACTGTTCTGTGTCTGCTGGGAACAGTAGTACACCGCTCGCTCAGCCAGAGTATATAGCATTGTGTTTACTGCCACTCTGTGTACACCGCTCAGCCAGACTATATACCATTGTTTACTGACACTCTGTGTACACCGCTCAGCCAGACTATATACCATTGTTTACTGACACTCTGTGTACACCGCTCAGCCAGACTATATACCATTGTTTACTGCCACTCTGATTCTGCTGGGAACAGTAGTACACCGCTCGCTCAGCCAGACTATATACCATTGTTTACTGACACTCTGTGTACACCGCTCAGCCAGACTATATACCATTGTTTACTGCCACTCTGATTCTGCTGGGAACAGTAGTACACCGCTCGCTCAGCCAGACTATATACCATTGTTTACTGACACTATATAGCAGACTATATAGCATTGTGTGTACACCGCTCAGCCAGACTATATACCATTGTTTACTGACACTCTGTGTACACCGCTCAGCCAGACTATATACCATTGTTTACTGCCACTCTGATTCTGCTGGGAACAGTAGTACACCGCTCGCTCAGCCAGACTATATACCATTGTTTACTGACACTCTGTGTACACCGCTCAGCCAGACTATATACCATTGTTTACTGCCACTCTGATTCTGCTGGGAACAGTAGTACACCGCTCGCTCAGCCAGACTATATACCATTGTTTACTGACACTATATAGCAGACTATATAGCATTGTGTGTACACCGCTCAGCCAGACTATATACCATTGTTTACTGACACTCTGTGTACACCGCTCAGCCAGACTATATACCATTGTTTACTGCCACTCTGATTCTGCTGGGAACAGTAGTACACCGCTCGCTCAGCCAGACTATATACCATTGTTTACTGACACTCTGTGTACACCGCTCAGCCAGACTATATACCATTGTTTACTGCCACTCTGATTCTGCTGGGAACAGTAGTACACCGCTCGCTCAGCCAGACTATATAGCATTGTGTTTACTGCCACTCTGTGTACACCGCTCAGCCACACTATATAGCATTGCGTACTCTGCCAGTCAGTGTGTATATTGCTGGGATCAGTAATACTCCACTCACCGTCAACCACTATATGAGCTCAACATGAGTTCCCCAGAGACCTCCGCTGTGAGCAGCACTCCCAACAACAGCAACAGCCAACGCCCCACGCAAGCTATAACATCCACCCCAGCAGCCAGTGGTCAGCAGCAGCCCTCCCCGGAGGAGAACGTTGTGTCCATCAGTCCGTCGCCAGAGCGATTAATGAGGGCTGCCATTGAGGAGATGATGGGGCCTGATGTGGAGGAGGAGGTCTGGCTCAGGCCAGCATCCCAAGTTAATGTTGAGGACGATGAGGGGTCTGTGTCTGGGGATGTTGGGGTGGCAGAGGTGGTGGGTGGGTCAGACTCAGGAGAAGAGTTGTATGATGAGGATGATGATCGGGACCATCTGTATGTGCCTCAGAGTCCGACCCCGGAAAACATGTTGTATCGTGTGTTTAGGTACTAAAATCTGCGTTCCCTCCCAGTAGTGTTGGGCGAACAGTGTTTGCCACTGTTCGGGTTCTGCAGAACATCACCCTGTTCGGGGTGACTATATAGCAGACTATATAGCATTGTGTTTAATGCCACTCTGTGTACACGGCTCAGCCACACTATATAGCATTGTGTTTACTTCCACTCTGTGTCTGCTGGGAACAGTAGTACACCGCTCGCCCGCCACTGTATAGCATTGTGCTCTGTGTCACTGCTGACAATAGTGGTACACCGCTCACCCACCACTGTATAGCATTTCTGTACTGCCACTGTACTGCTGCCAGTCAGCGTGTACTTTAAGGATAAGTGAAATGAGGAAGAAATCTGGTGAAAGAGGGAGGGGCAAGGGAAGAGGTGTTTCCCCTGACGGTTCACGTACAGGCCACAGGGGAGCACCCAAGAAAACCCACTCAATACTGCCCATGTTGTCCAGGACAACAACCCTCACAGATCCAAAAGAACAGGACCAGATAATTACTTGGATGACCTCTCAAGCGTCCAGCAGTGGGTTAAGCAGCACCAGCACATCACGCACGAGGTCCGAGTCCTCAGCCAGTTAAAGTCTGGGCTTTCTTTGAAGACTGCACTGAGGATGTTACCATGGCGATTTGCAAGGTGTGCAAGCCCCGCCTGAGCAGGGGGAAAAGCCCCGCCTCAGCAGCAGCAGTAGCCCAGCCATTGCGTGGTTCACAACATTCACAAACATCAGACGATGCTGACACTGTCACTTTCCGGACTAGTGCTCTTGAGGTCTCCCAGTGTTCATCAAACACAACAACCAACAGCCCTTCGGTGTGCAGCGCTACGGTTGAGTTGTCTGTCTCTGAGATGTTTGAGCACAAGAGGAAATTGCCAGCAAATGACCCCCGGGCCGTGGCAGTAACAGCCAGCCAGCATAGCCAAGCTTCTGGCCTGCGAAATGCTGCCATATCGAGTGGTGGAGACAAACAGCTTCAAGGGCATGATGTCAGTGGCCATCCCACGTTACGTGGTTCCCAGCCGCTACCACTTTGCGCGCTCTGCAGTGCCTGAGTTGCATGAGCACGTGGTCAGCTAAATAACCCGAAGCTTGAAGAATGCCGTTGCCTGCAAGGTTCACCTCACCACTGACACCTGGACGAGTGCGTTCGGCCAGGGTCGATACATCTCCCTTACCGCGCACTGGGTGAACCTTGTGGAGCCTGGCAGCGATTCCTCACCTGCTACGGCGCGGGTGTTGCCCACGCCGCAAACAGCTGGATAACAACAGCAGCACCTACCTCTCTGACTCCTTCTCCTCCAACGCATCTCAAAGCTGTACCTCATCCGGAAATGCTAACCCAGCACCAGCAGCAGTAGGATCGTGGAAGCAGTGCAGCACAGCTGTTGGCATGCGTCAGCAAGCGTTGCTGAAGCTGATCTGCCTTGGGGATAAGCAGCACACAGGGGAGGAAATTTGGAGGGGAATAAAGGAACAGACGGATTTGTGGCTGGCACCGCTGGACCTGAAACCGGGCATGAAGCTAGACACCTGGCACGAACTGGCAATGTACGCAATAGAGGTGCTGGCTTGCCCGGCAGCCAGCGTTATGTCGGAACGCTGTTTCAGTGCTGCCGGAGGCATCATCACAGATCGGCGTATCCGCCTCTCCACAGAAAATGCAGACCGTCTGACTCAAATTAAAATGAATCAATCCTGGATTGGAAACGACTACGCAACACTCCTGGACCCCAACCAAGTAACATGACCGATGAACATCTGGGATGGTTTAGCGTTTCCGGTCCCTGTTTATTGAACCTCTCATCTGTATTACATTTATGACTGCATGGCGGCAAAAAGCATTGCTGCTATATCCGCACGCTTTTTGTCCTCATGCAAGGCCTGGGTTGTTGTGTCTCACAAAGCGTGGCCTTCTCCTCCTGCGCCTCCTCCTGTTCCATCACGTGTGCTGCTGCTGCTGCTGCTGCTGCTGGGTTACCGTTGCCGGTCCCTGTTTATGGAACCTCTTATCTTTATTACATTTATGACTACATGGCGGTACAAAGCATGCTATCCGCACGCTTTTTGTCCTCATGCAAGGCCTGGGTTGTTGTGTCTCACAAAGCGTGGCCTTCTCCTCCTGCGCCTCCTCCTGTTCCATCACGTGTGCTGCTGCTGCTGCTGCTGCTGCTGGGTTACCGTTGCCGGTCCCTGTTTATGGAACCTCTTATCTTTATTACATTTATGACTACATGGCGGTACAAAGCATGCTATCCGCACGCTTTTTGTCCTCATGCAAGGCCTGGGTTGTTGTGTCTCACAAAGCGTGGCCTTCTCCTCCTGCGCCTCCTTCTGTTCCATCACGTGTGCTGCTGCTGGGTTAGCGTTGCCGCGTGGTCCCTGTTTATTGAACCACTTATCTTTATTACATTTATGACTGCATGGTGGTACAAAGCATGCTATCCGCACGCTTCTTGTCCTCATGCAAGGCCTGGGTTGTTGTGTCTCAAAGCGTGGCCTTCTCCTCCTGCGCCACCCTCCTCCTGTTCCATCACGTGTGCTGCTGCTGGGTTAGCATTACCGGTCCCTTTTCCTGGAACCTCTTATATGTATTACATTTATGACTGCATGCCGACAAAAAGCATGTTACCTGTGCAAAGAAAACAGACATTTCCCGCATTTAAAAGACAGTTTTCCCTTTGAAACTTTAAAATCGATTTTCTCAAAAACTATAAGCTCTTTTTGCTAAAAAAATTTTTCCTCTTGTACCCACTCCCAAGGTGCACATACCCTGTAAATTTGGGGTATGTAGCATGTAAGGAGGCTTTACAAACCACAAAAGTTCGGGTCCCCATTGACTTCCATTATGTTCGGAGTTCGGGTCGAACACCCGAACATCGCGGCCATGTTCGGCCTGTTCGGCCCGAACCCGAACATCTAGATGTTCGCCCAACACTACTGTGGACTGATGAAACTAAAATTTAGTTATTTGGGCATAACAAGGGGCGTTATGCATGGAGGAAAAAGAACACAGCATTGCATGATAAAACACCTACTACCTACAGTAAAATATGGTGGTGGTTCCATCATGCTGTAGGGCTGTGTGGCTAGGGCAGGGATTGGGAATCTTGTCAAAGTTGGGGGAAGCATGGATTCCACTCAGTATCAGCAGATTTTGGAGACAATGGCCTCAATTCACTAAGCTTATCTCCTGTGTTTCTATAGTTATCACCATGGTGATAAGGCATGTAGTATTCAGGAAACATTTTACCTCAGGCAAACTGTGTGGAGGTAAGTTTTCTCTTGCCTTATTAGCTCCAGCATGATCTTAGTGAATTGAGGCCATTGTCCATGAATCAGTGACAAAGCTGAAGCTGTGCCGGGGCTGGATCTTCCAACAAGACATCGACCCTAAACACTTCTCAAAATCCATTAAGGCATTCATGCAGAGGAACAAGTACAATGTTCTGGAATGGCCATCTCAGTCTCCAGATCTGAATAACTGAAAATCTGTGGTGTTAGTTAAAGAGAACTGTCCATGCTCGGAAGCCATCAAACCTGAATGAACTAGAGATGGTTTGTAAAGAGGAATGGCCCAAAATACCTTCAACCAGAATCCAGACTCTCATTGGAACCTACAGGAAGCCTTTAGAGGCTGTAATTTCTGCAAAAGGAGGATCTACTAAATATTGATTTCATTTCTTTTTTGTGGTGCCCAAACTTATGCACCTGCCTAATTTTGTTTAAACAGTTATTGCACACTTTCTGTAAATCCAACAAACTTGATTTCACTTCTCAAATATCACTGTGTGTGTCTCCTATATGATATATTTAACTGACGTTTTTTATTGTTTATTATTAACAACCAACGATTTATACAGGAAAATCATGACGATTAACAAGGTTGCCCAAACTTTCACATCCCACTGTAGTTGCCCCCAGTATAGGTAGTATAGTTGCCCTAGTATAGGTAGCTATTATAGTTGTCCCCAGTATAGATAGTATAGTTGCCCCAGTATAGCTAGTATAGTTGCTCCCAGCATAGGTAGTAAAGTTGCCCCAGTATAAGTAGCTATAATCCTTGTCCCTAGTATAGCTAGCCACTTAAGCCCTCGGTCGTTTTCACTTTATGCATCCGAGCAATGTTCACCTCCCATTCATTAGCTTATAAAACTTTATCACTACTTATCACAATGAACTGATCTATATCATGTTTTTTCCGCCACCAATTAGGCTTTCTTTGGGTGGTACATTTGCTAAGAGCTACCTTACTGTAAATGCATTTTAACAGTAAGAATAAGAAAAAAAGTAAGAATTAGGAAAAATCTGAAAAAATTAATTAGTTTTTGGCCATTATAGTTTTAAAATAATACATGCCTCCATAATTAAAACCCACGTATTGTATTTGCCCATTTGTCCCGGTTATTTCATCATTTAACCTCCTTGGCGGTTCAATTTTTCCGCCAAGGAGGCTGCATTGCACTTTTTTTGAAATTTTTGTTTGTTTGTTTCATGTAGCTACCTGAGTGGTAGCTACATAAAACACCACTAGAGGGCGCATGTGTCCCTCTAGTCCGATCGCCGCCGGCAACAAAAGTAAACAGGAGATTGCGTATAGAACGCAATCTCCTGTTTGGCTTCTCCTGTCGCCATGGCTACGATCGGAATGACGTCATGGACGTCAGCCGACGTCCTGACGTCAGACCCATCCGATCCAGCCCTTTGCGCTGCCCGGGACTGATTGGTCCGGGCTGCGCAGGGCTCTGGCGGGGGGGGGCACTCTTCCACCGCTGCGTGCGGACGATCGCCGCAGAGCGGCGGCGATCGAGCTGGACGCGCAGCTAGCAAAGTGCTAGCTGCGCGTACAGCTTTTTACAGAACAGAAATCGCCACACCAGGGGCTGAGATATCCTCCGCGGCGGCTTACCTCGAGCTCAGCTTGGGGTTACCGCCAAGGAGGTTAAATGATGTCTCTATCACAATGTATGGCAACAATATTTTATTTGGAAATAAAAGAGCATTTTTTCCATTTTGCATCCATCACTATTTACAAGCTTATAAAAAAAAATAGAAATATCTTTACATAGATATTTAAAAAGTTTAGACCCTTAGGTAAATATTTATGTGTTTTGTTTTGTTTTTTATTGTAATTTTTTTTTAATTATTATTAAACATTTTATGTGGGTACTTTTGGGAGGGTGGGACCATGGCCCGTTTCATTGATTTCTGGGCTAATGATCCGCGGCCGGGAGCGCACGTGCACGCACCCGATCAGCCATGGGAGCGCACATGTCCTCCTTGATGTAGTTCTACGTCAAGGATGACAAAGTGGATAGTATAGTTACCCCAGTATAGCTAGTATAGTTGCCCCCAGTATAGGTAGTATAGTTGCCCCAGTATAGGTAGCTATTATAGTTGTCCCCAGTATAGATAGTATAATTGCCCCAGTATAGTTGGCCCCAGTATCAATAGTATAGTTGCCCCAGTATAGGTAGCTATTGTAGTTGTCCCCAGTATAGATAGTATACTTGCCCCAGTATAGCTAATATAGTTGCCCCCAGTATAGCTGCCCCATTATAGTTAGCATGGGTGCCCCCAGTATAGCTAGTATAGTTGCCCCTGGTATAGCTAGTATAGTTGCCACAGTATAGCTAGTATAGCTGCCCCCAGTGCGTGCCCCCATCCCCCCGTGGCCACCTGCCCCTTTTACCTTATGAGCTGGCATTACTCCCCGCCAGCCCCTCTCCTCCGTCCGTGCTGGTCTCTCTCACAGCAGCACGTCCTGCCAGCACAGGAACACAGAACAGTAAACTTCTTCAGCAACTACATGTTGAATAAAGACTTTTCATTGTGTGCTGTGCAAGAGTCCGGATCCACTTTAAGAGCTGCAAGATGGGCACCCATCCCATGATGGCATTTGCTCTATTCACTCCATCCTCTTTCTCCCCATTCTGAGTCACACTGATTTTGTCAATTTAATCTGATTGTCACACCCCTGCAATGACCATTTCCTTCACAAGTATGTATGGTGGAAGAAGAATATCTCATGAATATTTGGGCGTATATTAATGATCCAAACCCACACTGCCTAGAATATTAAATCTTGTCAAAAATGATCTGCTGCTAGTTACAAATATTCATGGATGTCAAGAAGTATATTAAATATACCTCATCAGAAAATCCAATTTTATTCCCTATGCGTCCATCTTCTGATTCACGCTGCGAGATGCTTTATTCCATAGATATACATAACATTTCCATAAAGGAAATCTGTCATCCAATCTTCTGCCCTTCAGGATGAGACAGGGAAGATATTGGTAAAACTGCCGGACCCCTCTCACCATAAAGTAGAATTTGTTTCACTCGATCCTCAAATGTCCCTAATAGTTGTGATCATTTTCAAATGCTATCATCCCTTTTAGAGTGAATCTGAAGTGAGTTTAAAAATAAAAAACAGATACTCACCTAAGGAGAGGGAAGGCTCTAGGTTCCGATGTTTAAGTGTCTTACGTTACTTCCTGTATAAACAGGAAGTAGCATGAGGCACTTAGACATCGGAACCTCCAGCACGTGGATGGAGGTATGTGTATTTGCCGCTGCCAGCCACTGATTATTGATGCAGGAGGGGAGCGCAGAGGAGAGAGCCGGAGGTGAGGGAGGGGGGCCCCGCCGATGTGCGGCCAGCTTTCCCATTATGCTGCAACCCCTCCTATCCCCCAAAACGGAAAAAAAATTGCTTATCTCTTTACAATATTGATTTCTAAATGATTTAGTCAGAGTTTGCCCATTGTAAAATCTTTCCTCTCCCTGATTAACATTTTTACATTTATCACTGGTGGTGATGTCTTTAATGGCCCATACTCACGGGCAACTAAACTGCCTGTCGCTTGCACATGGGAGCGTGTGCGCGACAGGCCAGCAACAGCTCGTCGCCAGGTCCCTCCGCATGCACACGGCGGAGGGACCTGGCAACTGATTCGGCGGAAGCTGTCGCTGTTGTCCCTCCCCCCGCCGGAAGCGCCGTCTATTTGTTATTATGTTGCTGTCGCTAGTCCGCGTACTCACGCGGACTAGAGACAGTTGCGGCGGAGTTGCGGCGGCGACTGTCGCCAGGCGATTGAAAGTTTCAATCGCCTGGCGACATCAGCAAAGGGCGACAGTTCGGGGCGCGCGCACGTGCAACGCCGCATACTCACGGGCGGCCTGTCGCCGCAACACGCGCGCCGCGTGTTGCAGCCACAATTGTAGCCCATGAGTATGGGCCATAAGGCTTGTACACACATGCAACTTTTACGAATGACTAACCCAGCGGCATGACCAACTGCACGACCAAGCGATTGCACTTGTATTTTACACGCACCAAGTACCTGAATGACCAACTTATTTACATACTGCACATGCAATCAAACGACCTACTGCACGTTATGGCCACATTCAAAACAAGTACAAGTCGTCCAAACGACTTGTACATACATGGCCTACTGCATGACAGCCCATCAGTCCTGTGAGTTGAATCACCTTTTGGATCGGGAAAACCACCTGTTATCAGTCGCTCACCTAGTCGTTTGTCACACGGTCACACATCCAACTATCATCCAACAGACCAAGTTTGGACGATACTTTTTGGAAAAGTTGCACGTGTGACACGTGAGAGTTCTATGCACAGAGGTAGATACTGCTTGCTTGGCAGTTGGAAAAAGCAACAGGAAACTGGACCATGGTCATGACATCACACTGTGGGAGGGGTTTCACCACAATATCAGCCATACAGACCCACCCTGATGATCTAATCCAGAAAAGGGAAATATTTCTCATTGAAAAGGTGGTATAAGCTACTGATTGGGAAGAAGTTCAATCCTTGGTTACAGTTCCTCTTTAAATGTGGGCGAGTAATCCCTGGTGCTACATTTAGCAAAATAGGTTGTTGTTTTTTTTTCCTTTCTTTATTTCTTTTTAGTTTTTTCTGAAATACGTTGTTTCACTAAATTTGAGATCTTCGTTATGGTAGCATTTATACTGCACAATGTAGAAACATACATAAAGTAAACTGTATGATGACTTCCATCTGGAAGGATATAGTGACGTCTAGAGGCTTTTTACAGAACTGCAAGGAAGTTCTAGAGCTTACTTACGAGGCAGTATAGTAAACTGACAAATGTTCCCAGGTTTTATTCAAAAATGTTTGAATGAATGAATTGAATAAATTGTTTATTCTAATCTGTCAGGAATAGACTGCATTTTCATGTATTTAAAGGAAATCTTAACTCAAAAATAAAAAAGCAGTTTTACTTACCTGGGAGTCGGGACTTCTTGAAGCCCGCTCGAGTCATCCAGTGCCCACACTGTCCATCCATATCGATCCAGCAAGCAGCGGCGACCCCAAAGCTGGCCCTGATCGCGCTACCGTTGGCAGCAACATTCTGGGCATGCACACTACAGTAAAATCGTGATCAGAATGCGCACAGCTCGGTGCTGTGCATGCATAGTAGCCGCTGACTAGCCATGATCGGACATGCAGCAATTGGAGTGGACTCCGAACAGAACGGACATAAGACATATGTCACACTCACCTGTCCCGGAGTCCAGTGGGGGGGTCATCTTTGCCATCCATGAATGCAGGTCCTGAAGGTCGGCTATGACAGCATGGATCTGTCCTCCTTCTCCAGCATGCTTCTACGGAGCGCATGCACGCCTCCTGATTCCTTTTCAGTGCATGTGAAGGCGGAGCCTCAGCACTGTCGCGATGGCACTTGTCATTAGAGCCGCGACATGTTAGCACACCGTTCCATGTGTTGTAAGTTATTGTCGCAAGTTACAGTCCGTCCAGTCCTGTTAGTCCAGTCTGTCCAGTTAAAGTCCATGTACTGACAGACCTGTCAGTACAGTCAGTACAGTTCTTTCAGCGCAGTCCATCCAGTTCCCCCCCCCCCTCCTCATTTATCCAGTCCGATCAGTGCTTTCCAGTCCAGCCTGTCCTGGTAGTCTCAAGCCTGTCCAGTCCCGTCACGTCAGTCTTGCCTCATCTGTCCCATCCTGTGATCCCGGTCCAGTCATCCCTGGCCAGCCTATCTGGTCTTGTCAGTCCTGTCCAGTCTTTCCAGTGCTGTCCCACTCATCCGGTTCTGCCAGTCCTGTTCTCATCAGTTCTGTCCAGTCATTCTGGCCCAGTAATCTCTGTCTTGCCAGTTCTGTCTGTCCTGTTTATTGACCCTACCCTTCAGTGCAATATCTTATTCTCTCTTCCTATCTCTACTTCCCTCACTGCAGGATTCGCTCTCCTGTTCCTCTCGTCACTGGTGGGGTGGTCCCAGGGGACATGATCTGATGGGCATTAGGGAGCAAAGTTGTCTGTCACCTTCTAAGGGTGACGGTCCTTCATCCCTTGCAGGGTGCTTTGGTGGAGATCTGTGGTCACATAGACTCCAGCTCTGGGAGTGCCCATACCAACCACTGGTGCCAAGATCATCAGGGCCCTGACAGCACATGTATGAATGGATCCTATGTTTGAAATAGGATCTTTGATATTTCTGTTGGTTTGTTCCATGTATGAAACAGTTGAGCACCATGTCATGTTCCAGCTCTATGATCCTTCCTCCTCCACAGAAGGAGGAAGTATCCGAAATCTGGAACGTGACAAGGAACGCAATAGCCAGAGGCAGCTATATGGTTGAGTTAACCACCCCTTCCCTTCAGCTGTGTTCCGCATATTTAAAGATTCAGGTTCTCATCTGCAGCATTCATAACGCCGTTCAGAATTCCTATGATTACCCATACTCACCATACTCAAAAGACCGTCCTTTCTCTTTGAGGTGAGGTGATTGCGATTAGTGGAAAAATTGTAAACATGCAAATTATGTGGTCAGTGGTCTCCTCTGCTCCCTCCTGGGCTTCCCGTGCAAGCCAAAAACTCCACCAGACCCTGTTGAGCGAGTCCTTCGTGGTCAGGGCTCAGCCTCCTGGCAGCCGTCGCATCCGCCAGCTGATTGGCTTGCTTGCACATGTCCTCCCAGCTCCTCCCATACTCGTTTGTGCAGGAGGGGAGTTAGATGCGTGCGCTCCTGCAGTGTGCAGGGCCGGATTGGTCAATCCCCAGCCGGCACTACTTTTCACTCACGGCCATCCCAGCACTGCACCGCTTTGCGATGGCCAACTAGATCATGCGGTGGGTGAGCGGGTCCATGTGACCATGGACTCATGGAGCAGCCGGTTCGGTACAGGCCGCTATCTGTCCTTCACCACACACTGGGTCAGTTTAGTGGAAGGGGGTGAGGAGGGGACAGCAGCATCAGGCACAGCAGCAATCCAGTGGGTGGTGCCACCCTGCAGCAGGGTCAGGGGAAGTGCAGCAGGTTCCTCTGATCCGGTTCCAACCTCCGGCAAACCCGGCATCAAACACCCCGCCTCAGCAGCAGCATGAAGGCCAGCCACTGCCAAGCGCTGCTGGAGATGGTCAGTCTGGGGAAAAACAGTCTGACAGCAGCCAACATGCTTCGCTACCTCAGGAAGCAGGAGAGGAGTTGGCTGACCCCCAGAGGCCTGAAAGTCGGAGAGGTGGTGTTCGACAATGGGGCTAACCTGGTTGCCGCCATCCACCGGGGAAACCTCACCCACATCCCCTGTCTGGCCCACGTCCTGAACCTGGTGGTGCAGAAATTCCTGCGCATCTACCAGGGGATGGACACTCTTTGGGGAGCGGCAAGGTGAGCCGTGGGTCATTTTCGCCGCTCGCGTGGTGCCACAGCATCCCTGGAGTTGAACCTCCCACGGCACCGACTGATTATTGATGTTGCAACACAATGGAACTCCACCCTTGCCATGTTGGATCATCTGGTTGAACAGAGGCAGGCTGTCAACCAGTACCTGGCCAATGCCACTGTGGCCGCCACCTTGTCCGATACCAGCACCACCCACCTCCCGCCCTTCATCCCCAGTGCTGATTGGGGAAAAATGCAGCAGGTGTGTGCTTGTTGCTGGCTCCCTTCCTGGAGGCCACCAACATGGTCAGCCGGGACCGTGCATCGCAGTGTGAGTGGATGACCATGGTGTGCATGCTGGACGAGGCCCTCTATGCTCTGCTGGAAGTGGGAGAGACAGCCTTGATCCAGCAGGATCAGCAGTTACCTGCACAGTCCACCTCTGTGCGGCAGGGGGAGGAGATTGAGGACTTGGAGTTTGAAGAGTTGGAGGTCCCTGACCTTGAAGATGAGGGGGCACAGCCGAGTGCAGCTGCAGTGGTGCGGCGGTGGAGAGAGCTGGAGGAGGCTCAGGGGTCAGATGAGGAGGAGGACAGCATTGTCGGCTCTGGGGGTGATGATGATGTGTCAGCAGAGATGGTGTCCCTCTTCCCCATGGCAGCGCACAGGCTGCAGTGCCTGCGCAAGGACCCAAGGGTCAAGCAGATGCGTGATCAGGAGGACATGTGTATCACCATGATGCTGGACCCACGGCTGAAGGGGAAGCTGCATCAGTTCCTGCCTGCCGGAGGAGACCCTGTGTGCCAAAAGAGGGACTTGCAGCGGTCCCTGGTTCGGCACTTGGAGGAAGCCTTCCCCCAGCCTCCCACCCCCCCTGCTGTCAGAGTCCAGCCAGCACAGCAGCAGGTGCCTGCATCCAGCAGCAGCAGGCGCCCAACAAACCTGCTGTCTTTGACAAAGGCGGTCTACGCCACGGCAGTACAGCTGCCTACAGAGGAGGTGTCTGCAGCAGCATCAAGCTCTCAAAGCCAGAACCAGCTCTTGACCCGGAAGGTGGCAGACTACATGGGATCCTACAGCGGGCTTGACACCAACACCCCTGTGGATCCCTTGGATTACTGGGTCAAGCACCTGGATATTTGGCTGGATAGCTGGCGCAGAACGCCCTGGAAGTGCTGTCCTGCCCACCTTCCAGCGTGCTGTCCGAGAGGTGCTTCATGGTCACCGAGAAGCCTTCTCGTCTGTCCACCCAGTCTGTGGATAGACTGACGTTTCTCAAAATAAACCAGGCTTGGGTGGTTGGTGAATTCCTGGCCTCTGTTGTTGGCAAGAGGGGGACATGAAGTGGCTGGGAATCACTATGCCTGCGTTACCACCCTTTTCCACCACAACCTCTTTGCTCCGTCTTGACCAATAAGCCTGGTTCAAAAAATGTTTACAGCCGTGGTACCAAAACTAGGTGCCATAGGTGCCATGGTCTATCTAAACACAATTGCTGTGTAATTTTTTGGAGGTGTCTGGGCTAATAACTGTGCTGTCCGAGCTGTGGGGGGAGGCCCCAACTGCGGCAGTACAACCGCTTCCTGGAAACTCTCCTTTTTAATGTTTTAACTGTGCCGTGGTACCAGTACTAGGTGCCATGGTGAACTATCTAAACACAATTGCTTTGTAATTTTTTGGAGGTGTCTGGGCTGAAAACTGTCATGTCTCACTTGTGCGGTTGAACTTTGGACACAATGTGAGCTGCACGACCGCTGTCTGGAACCTAGTCCTGATGTTAATTTACAGCCATTTTTTATTTATTTATTTATTTATTTATTGTATTTTAACTCCCCACATAATCAATGAGTGTTTCTCTTTTAAAAAAAAACCATGATGCTACAACATGCATCATTTACTCTAAAAAAACGTTTTGGAAGCAATTTAAAGGCCACTTCCGGTTTTCTATCCGGATATCCGAATCAATTCGGATTTCCTGGATAATGGGTTCGGATATCCGATCGGATTCAGGTACCGGAACGTTCGGATTTGGATATCCGATATCTAGGTATCTGGATCCGAATCAATTTGGATTTTAAAAAGGGGTATCCGAGCATCCCTGATTACGACAATACCTGAATTTTCCATTCCAAGTTTTCATTATTACGATCGTTTTCGAGATGACATTTTTGTAACTACGAACATTTTTGTAACTACGAGTATTTTTCAGAGTGAATTTTGGTGTAAAACACGAAATTACGATTTAGTGTTACCCGTAATTGTGTGTAATTTTCTTGTTTTATAAGAAATGACAAGTAATGTGAAATTAAACATGAAATTACAAATGAACGCAAAATTATGACAAGTAATTACAAATTTTCTTGTAATTACGAATTACAGTTTTGTGTCGTAGTTGCAAATTTTGCGTCGTAATTACAAAAACGAGAACCTTTGACTCATCACTACCAATTACCTCTTTAGATCTAGAAAGGCCAAAGGCCACAGATATAAGCAGAGGGTTTATGTAATGCAACGGTTTAACTAGGTCACTGTGCAAATATTGTTTCATTATTGCTTCGGTTGTCCCTCCTTGATTGCCGTCGCCGATAACATTATTTTGTTATTAACGGAAAACAGCGTCACAGAGTCAAGAATATAAATGGCTTACTCAGCTGAGTAATAGTCAAAGCTTGTGACCTTACCTTTTGTGTGTGTGTTTCCACAGAGAGATACTAATGCATAGAGTGACTATGCACAGTTTGTTACATGTCTTGCGAAATTTCCACTACCTCACCCTGTCTATGCTTTCTATTACTGACAGGTGATGAAGTACCCAATATGTAAAAAAAAATGCTGTGTATTGTTTGGTGTGTGCAGAGGCACAGGGAGAATGTGCTGGTGGACCTCCCGATGTCAGACTGCACCCTACGAGACAGGGCCGGATTTACCATAAGGCATTGTAGGCACATGCCTACAGGTGCCTGAGGATGGAGAGTGGAGAGGTGGCTCACTCCCCCCTCCCATAGTGCATCCCTCCCTTCTTCCCTATGCAGATTCCCGAAGAAAGTGTAAAAGAAGTTACTCACCCAACTCTTGGATGAGATCTTCCTTCATTACTTACATAATACTGAGCGTACCTCTGGCTGCCTAATGCTAAGTAAAGGACACCTGCAGGGCCGGATTACCGACCAGGCAACAAAAGCAGTCGCTTGGGGCCCCATTCAGAGTCAAAGGGGCCCCATTAGCACATAAACCAGCCCTTGCCATCCTGTCAGCGGTGGCTGGATGGTATAATGGTTAAAGGGACTCTGAGCAGTGCAGTAACTATGGAAAGATGCATATCATTTTAAAGCTCTCTTTCTCCTCTTTCCAATGATATCTAAACGGCTGCTCTATGCCTTTTAGTTTTCGATATTTTCGCGATTGAAATCGCGGCCACAGGACGACTTTTCTCCAAAGTCAGCGGTGGCTGGATGGTATAATGGTTAAAGGGACTCTGAGCAGTGCAGTAACTATGGAAAGATTCATATCATTTTAAAGCTCTCTTTCTCCTCTTTCCAATGATATATAAACAGCTGCTCTATGCCTTTTAGTTTTCGACATTTTCGCGATTGAAATCGCGGCCACAGGACGACTTTTCTCCAAAGTCAGCGGTGGCTGGATGGTATAATGGTTAAAGGGACTCTGAGCAGTGCAGTAGCTATGGAAAGATTCATATCATTTTAAAGCTCTCTTTCTCCTCTTTCCAATGATATATAAACGGCTGCTCTATGCCTTTTAGTTTTTGATATTTTCACGATCGAAATCACGGCCACAGGACGACTTTTCTCCAAAGTTGGCAGCTCGATTCAGCACAATGCAATGAAATATAAGGAACCCAGGGGGATATAATTACAAACATCATGCTGGTAGGTGTGAGGATGTAATGAATCAGTTGTGGGTATGCTTAAAGGCATATCCACAGGCACCGCTTGGAGTCCCTTTAAGGGCTCTGCCGCTGACACAGGAGACCAGGGTTCGAATCTCAGCTCTGCCTGTTCAGTAAGCCAGCACCTATTCAGTAGGAGACCATAGGCAAGTCTCTCTAACACTGCTACTGCCTATAGGGCGCGTCCTAGTGGCTGCAGCTCTGGCGCTTTGAGTCCACCAGGAGAAAAGCGCGATATAAATGTTATTTGTCTTGTCTTGTCAAATGATGCCGTGCGCTGCTGATTGTTTTCAGAGCCAGGCTCTCCTCCTAGGTCCCCCTCCTGCTACTGTGCGCTCTGCCGCTGCCCACTCCACCCTCCCTTCCCACAGAGAACCACAGCTGCAGCAAGAATGATAGCAGCAGATGGCAAACGCTCACTCACCTATCCATGATCCAAGCAATAGAGATCCCGTCATCTGAAACCCATCTGTCTCTTCTACAGTGCAGCCGCTCGCTCTGAACTTCCTGATTCTCAGATCAGACATGAAGTAGGAAGTAGTAATAGTAGTAGTAACAGAGCGGCAGCACTCTAGAGGAGACAGATGGGCTCCGGATGACGGGACCTCTATTGCTTGGATCGCAATAGGTGAATGTGATTCATCTGGTGCTGTCATTCTCCCCCACTGCGGTTGCCTTCTCTGCTGGACTATCGTATTCACTGGGATGGAGGCTGCATGGTGGCTGTCTAGTTTGGGAGGAAATTGGTTGTTCGGTGGTGGGAGTGGTTATGTCATTCTGTCTGGGGAACGGCTTCCGGTTTAGCGGAGTCCAGAGCTTTCTGCTATTGCCAGGCTGGAGATGCAGGGGGAAAGTGCTGCTGCTGTGATATCTGGCGCCCTCTTCACAGGGGTGCCCCAGACCCTGAGTGCAAATGTCCCAGCCATTCATTTCTCACTCTGCATTTTGCCGCTGCTATTCCCTGCATTGTGCACCCACAGAGGAAAGCGTGCTGTTGCCCATAGCAACCAGTAGCTCGGCTGCCCGGTGTGTGCAACATATTGCTGTGCAGCTGCATCTTCTGATTCTATTACGACATGATGGGGGGGCCCAAATCAGTTACTTTGCTTAGGGCCCCATTTAGCCTTCATCCGGCTCTGGACACCTGTAGCTACTTATGACGGGCTAGGGAAGGGAGAAGTGTCAGCTGAGACAGCCAGCACACTGGCGGAGTGGTTCGGCAGGGTTTGTAGGATCATGGAGGGCGAGGTCTAGGGTGCCAGGACATCTGGGCCTATAGGCTCCTGTGATGTAAATCTGGGCCTGCTACTAGACTAGGTGATCACGGCCAGTGGGGCAACTATACTACCTATACTGAGGCAACTATACTAGCTATACTGGGTTAACTATACTACCTATACTGGGGCAACTATACCTAGATACCCTATACCTGTACCTGCTGTACACCCCAAATTGTTTTGCTGCCATACCCCCCCCCCCCCCCCCCTGCTTTCCTGGTACCCTAGGCCTTTGTGGCCTTGTCTGAAATCCAGCCATGATTTCGAAGTGTGTCCTCTTTTCTCTCCATGTCCTGCCACCCTTCTGCTTTCACCGCCAAAGGCCATGGCCTTTGTGGCCTTCCCAGAAAGTTTGGTACAGGACTGGCATGCTACAGAACTGGATCAGTACCGGACCAGTCTGTGTGTAACACGCAATACGCAGGAGCATCAGACAGCACGAGCATGATGGATACTCTTATGCTCTGTGCAGCGGTACGTTCTTAAAGCACACTGCTGCATATATTCAGTCCTCAATGTAGTGCTGTCCCATTCAGTGTCACTGGAGGGGGGGTCAGCACTGCAACAGGTGCTATGCATGCCTTAAAATGCTGCAGAGGAATGCAAAAGTGTTCTCAAGCAAGGGAGCAGCCCCTGCAACTGCAGAGGGGCTCAGAGCTCAGAGGGGGCCTCATCTTCTAACCTTCCTTTGCTCTAATAAAGGGAACTATCCTTCAGATCAGGTGGTTTTGCGGCTATTCTTGTTATGGGTGTGAAGATTATGGTGGCCACACTCAGGGCCGGCCTGCCCATGAGGCGGGGTGAAACTTTTGCCTCAGGCGGCACTTCTGGGGGGGGGCGGCACCCGCCTGTCTGTGGGTGGCCACCCGAGCTGGAGGCGATAGCGGACAGGAATGGAGTATGGGGCCTAGCGGCGGGGAGGTGGGTCGGACCCCCCCCCCTCGCCTGGGTCCCCCGTCCTCCGCTTCCCTCCAGCTTTAAAAAGTTACGTTGCTGCAGCTATTGTAAGAGGCAACGGGCGGGGATCACTCACCTCTTCCTCGTTCCAGCGTGCGCTCCACTGACGTCACTTCCTGCTACGCCGCCCACTGTATTGTGAGTGTGCGGCGTAGCAGGAAGTGACGTCAGTGATCCCTGACCCCCCTCCCCGCCGCTAGGCCCAATACCCCCTTCTAGCTTGGGCGGCGGCGATTTCTTTAAATATTGCCTCAGGCGGCAAAAAGTCTAGGGTCGGGCCTGGCCACACTTGTTTTATGACCCTGGCAAGATGGACCCCCAGATTGTGGGGGTCACCAGGGGTAGGCAAGGGAACGAGTGTGATTACTCGGGGGCATTAAAGTTAGATTTGTATCGTAATTATGCCCCTGTTCTCCAGCCCTTTGTCTTTTTATTTTTATTCAGTACAGGGCTGGCGGCTTGAAGAGAAATGCACTGTCTTCCTTTGGCTGTCATCGTGTTTTCTCACTGTAAATAAAACATTACTATATTAACGTTTCCATTAGGCAAAATCACTCAGGAATAACATTCATTTAAGAGGCGAGTGCACAATGCCATTTATATTAAACCTGCCCATCAGCACTAATGGCTCTCACAAACAACTGCGTCTCTCTCAGTAATTTCCCCAGAGGCTCCTAGCACTTCCTCTTCAGCAGCCAGCGGGGCAGACTTGTCTGAAGCAGTACAAGGAAACCTGGACCAAACCCGGTGCAAAAGCGAAGCATTGTTAAGAGCGACCAATCAGAATCCTCGATCTTGGCATCTCCTCAGGGGCGTAACTAGAAATCACTGGGCCTCCCTGCGAAACTTTAAATAGGGCCCCCTCCTGCCAAAACAAATCTACAAATCTTTGTCTGCAAAACTTTGTATGATTCCCTATCAGCAGCTGAGCAGATACAGTCATTAGAACAATGGTGAAGAGAGCAGAAATGTGTTTTCTCTCCTTGCCCTTAGTTGTCAGTCTCTCAGGACGGGGCCCCCTGTGGCTTATGGGTCCCCCTGCGGCTGCATCCCTTGCAGGGTCTATTGTTACGCCCTTGCATCTCCTCCACTCTTGCAATAGGTTAGCTGTTCTAAATAATCCTATATTGCTGAAGCCATAGAACCCTGTCCCTCTTTCCTCCTCATTTGTCCCTCTTTCAGGACTCATGTACAGATCTATATAAATATATGTATTTTTCTACTGAAAAAAGTCTTTAATATACTCTAAATGTTATTTAAAATCCTTTAAATTGATAAATTTCTTATTTTCAAATGTTAATATGAAGTAAAATGAACCAGGATAAAAAGGACCAGTGTGGTTCGAATTATAAAACAGCATATTATTCCTATGAAATCTTTATAATATGCGTGACTGGGGGTGTGTCGGTGGCGTGGTTACTGGTGTGGCAGGGGTGTGGCCTAAGTGTCCCTCTTTCTGATTTCAAAATGTTGGGAGGTATGCTGAAGCTGGTTGGTTGCCAGGGGCATTGATAGTACATAATGCTCAGCACATCTTCTACATTTTTTTTTAATAGATTAGACTTAAAGGGGAACTGAAGTAAGAGGTATACGGAGGCTGCCATATTTATTTCCTTTTAATCAATACCAGTTGCCTGGCAGCCCTGCTGGTCTATTTCTCTGCAGTAGTATCTGAACAACACCAGAAACAAGCATGCAGCTAGTCTTGTCAGATCTGACTTTAAAGTCTGAAACACCTGATCTGCTGTATGCTTGTTCAGGGGCTATGGCTAATAGTATTAGAGGCAGATGATCAGCAGGGCTGCCAGGCAACTGGTATTGCTTAAAAGGAAATAAATATGGCAGCCTCCGTATATCTCTCTCTTCAGTTCCCCTTTAAAGGGAACCTGAACTGAGTTAAATTATTTATAATAAATATCTGATGTAGCTGCAAATGAATATTACATACTTACCTCACCGTCAGCTCCTCTCAGAAGCTCACCATTTTCTTTTTACAGTGATCCCTTCTAGTTCTGACAATATCTTATCAGAACTGAAATATACCAGTTGCTGTCAGTTATATATCAGCTGCTGTCAGTTACAACTGAATGTGCAAGGTAATGTCCATGTTTCTCTATGGCTCAGGTGGGCGATATTACAGTTTAACAGTGTGCTGATCAGGAAGCTGTTATGAGGTAATGGCCATTTTCAAAATGTAGGACAGAAAATTCCATTGATCACAGTGGACAAATAGGACGCAGGAGAGGAGAAAGAGATTGAAGAGTAGACTGCATGGGAGGTAAGTATGATCTGTTTATGGTTATTTTGACTTTTAATTTTTCAATTCAGGTTCTCTTTAAAGGACACTTGAGAGGGATATGGAGGCTGCCATATTTATTTCCTTTTAAGCAATACCAGTTACCTGGCTAATTCTGCTTATCCTCTTCCTCCAATATTTTTGCAGCGATCGGCTCAGGACCGTGGTAAGCCATCGTGTAGAATATCTGCCCCATCAGAGTTAGAGATCCGCAGATGTGGCATAGATTCTACTTACTACGGTCCTGAACCAGTTAAAGTATACCTGAAGCTGAAGCTCAAGTAAAAAATCAAATACTTACTTGGGAAGAGGGAAGCCTCTGGATGCTAATAAGGTTTCCCTCTGCGTCCTCCAATCCCCCGACAAGGAATTGTTGATAATCTGATCGGGGCCGTGCTCCTCTTCAAGGCCTTAGGCTCTCAAGGAGTTTGCAGGAATTGCACACAGAATGGGGTCAGAGACATTACATGGAAGGGGGCTGCTGCCTACAGGGGAGCTGCAGATGCAAGAGAGGTGTGGCTGTAGATGGTAATGAAGGCTGCATCAGAATACAGAAGACACACCTACTAGAATCAGAATAGTTTTCGCCAAAATACAGCAAGAGTTATACTCGGAATTATTTGCGGTACACATGGCATAGACATAGTATGGGAGACAAGGCACACAACACAAAAAATCATAGCAACACAAACAATCATAGCAGCACAATTTTAGCTACTACTGTAATGGTGTAAGTCTGGCCTTCACAGGTAACAGGCCCGGGTCTGCAGGAACAGACCAGAAGATAATACTAATAATGATGATGATGGTGGAGGCCCCCCGTATGGACCCAGGGCAGTGAGAGCGAGGGTGGGCAACGGTAAGAACTGACTGGGATACCCAGCTAGGGCATGCCAGTAGGCGGGCCTGACAGGGGGAGGTTGGAGTTCAGCAGCCGAACCACTTGGGGGAAGAGGGTGTTCTTGCGTCTTGTGGTTTTGCATGGTATAGTCCTGTAGCGGCGGCCCAGTGGGAGGAGTTTGAAATAGCGACTGCCTGGGTGGGAGGGGTCACGGGAGATTTCTGTGGCCCTCTTAATCATCCTCGCGGAGTGGAGGAGATCAAGAGGTGGAAGAGGAGACCCGATGATTATCTCTGCGTCGGTTATGACTCTCTGCCGTTTGTGTTTATCGCTGGCCGTTGCGCCTGCGTACCAGACAATAACTGAGGAGCAGTATACCTGCTACACTCCAGCTAGGCTGGTTCAGGTCACACATTTATAGTTTTAACCTCCTTAGCAGCAACCCCGAGTCAGGCTCGGGACGGAAATCCGCAGCACAGAGCGGTAACCCCGAGCCTGACTCATAGCCACCAGGAGGTATGGAGACACACAGCACAGCAGGCATTTCAACTCACCTCCCCCGGGATCCAGCCACTGGCAGCCATTCTTCTTCTGGTCCTCGAAGGCTCTCAATCCCTCTGGTGAGATCACTGTCTGTGATCTCACTATAGGGGTAGAGCGCCACCCAGTGGATGGAGGGTGAATTGCAGCGGGGGAGGTGAGTAAGTGCAGGGCTGCCGCAGATGTTTTCCTGCTTTTAGGGTCTAAAAGCTTGTGAAAAAAATGCCCTACTTTTAGACCCTAAAATCTAGAAGTAATCAGACCACTAGGGAGGTTAAACCACAATTTGTAGCTGCAATTTGTAAAATACAAAAAAAAAGTGGACTGTGCATAGTAAAGTACCAATATATAATCCCATATTACATCTGCCATAGTGCATGAGCGACGCTGCTACCACTCCCTGTGTGGGCAACGGTTTTATGGTTCCCCGAGTGCAAAGGTTCCCTCTTATCACTTGCCAAGGGGAGTCCCGCAGGCAACACACCCTATTTCCTCTCCTGCGGTGACACAAGTACAGAGGTGTACTATAAATAGGGTGATGACCTGATGACTATGGAGCAAAGATGAAAGTGACAATGCCTCTGTGACACGCAACACTATTCAGCTGATAATAACGTCCCAATGCCTGCAAAACAAGACACCGAATTCTTCAGCCTGATGCTGGGGGGTTATATATTATCGGTAATGATGATGGCAAAATAAAAACACTCCAGATATTTTATGCCCAGCCAAGGCACAGGTTTCCAAAACTAATGCAGGCACCCAGTGACTGGTGGTAGAGACATGGCAGGATTTCAGGCAAGGCCACAAAGGCAGTGGCCCAGGGCACCAGGAACGTGCCCTGCTTTTTCTGCTGCACTCCTCTGCAGAGGGAGGGAGAGTAGCAGGGACCAGTGGCGTACCTAGGGCATTTGACACCCGGTGCTGGGTATTAAAAGACACCCCCCCCCCATACTAAGTACGCCATGGCGGGTAATGCCAGGTGTAGGTGCCCCCTATATAGGTAATATAGTTGCCCCAGTATATGTAATAAAGTTGCCCCCAGTATAGGTAGCTAGCACAGCTGCCCCCAAGATAGGTAGATAGTTGCCCCCAGTGAAGGTAGTGTAGTTGCCCCAGGATAGGCAGCATAGCTGCTGCCCCAATGTAGGTAGTGCTGCTGCCCCCAGTGTAGCTAGTATAGTGGCCCCCAGTTTAGGTAGTATAGTGGCCCCAAGCCAAGGTAGCTAGTATAGTGGCCCCAAGGTAGCTAGTATAGTGGCCCCCATTGTAGCTAGTATAGTGCCCCCCCCCCCCAGTGTAGCTAGTATAGTGGCCCCGAGGTAGCTAGTAAAGTGGCCCCTAGTGTAGCTAGTATAGTGCCCCCCGTATAGCTGCCCCCAGTGTAGCTAGTATAGTGGCCCCCAGTGTAGCTAGTATAGTGCCCTCAAGCCAGTGTAGCTATTATAGTGGCCTCCATTGTAGCTAGTATAGTGCCCCCCCCCCCCCAGTGTAGGTAGTATAGTGGCCCCCATTGTGGCTAGTATAGTGCCCCCCCAGTGTAGGTAGTATGGGCCCCCATTGAAGGTAGTACAGTGCCCCCCCCCCCCCAGTATAGCTAGAAGGAGGGGTGACCAGGATAGCGGTGTGGAGGGGGGAGATATCCCCCCTCCCTCACCTGGGTCCCCTCTTTCTGCCTCTCTTCCCCTCCAAAATGACAGCGGGTAGCAAACAGGCAGGGCGGGCGGGCGGAGAATACTCACTTGACTTCCGCGTATCAGCCACTGGAACGCTGCGTCGCCGTCACATGCCTCTTCTGCGCCTCCAATGCCGAGGCGCACAAGAGGCATGTGATGGCGTTCCAGCGGCTGATCCGCGGAAGTCAAGTGAGTATTCTCCGCCCGCCCTGCCTGTTTGCTGCCCCAGCTGTCATTTTGGAGGGGAAGAGAGGCAGAAGGAGGGGACCCAGGTGAGGGAAGGGGGGGATATGTCCCCCCTCCCCGCCGCTATCCCTGTCACCCCTCCTTCTAGCGCTGCTCTTCGCCTCCTGCTCTGCAATGGGGGGTCGTGGCGACAACCCCCTGGCTGTCAGTCACCTGGGGCGCCATGCCCCTCTGCGGTAGGAACCTCACTGGCAGGGAGGCAGCCAGCAAGCCTCCTCTCGCGCATGTGGAGGTGCAGCGGCCGTGCTGAGCCCCCTTAGAGTGCTGCGCCCGGGGACATGTGTCCCCCCTTGCCCAACCATAGCTACTCCTCTGGTCAGCTCCAACCTATCAGAGTAGTGGTGGTGGGTTGCTGTTTAGGCCCTCCCTAAATCCAGGCTACAGATTAAGGTGTAGGGGGACGTAACATAAAACACGGGTGACTGTGATGGATGATCAGTCATGATGGAGGAGGAGACCAGTAAACAAGGCTGAAGATGTGGATCTTGAGGGCCTATCTGAATTCGATAAACATAGGAGCAAGCCTAGTAACATGAGGGAGGGAGAATACCTTTGGATTTGGCAACCATAATTTTGGCACCAGCACTGCATTTCAGGCAGCTATGAGGTTTTGGTTTCTGAGAATTTATCATCTTTATGTTATTGTTAAAGGTAAGGAGGGGGAACACCGAGAGCCCAGTATAGTGTAGTATGTACTGTAACTTCTAGGTATAGAAGGAGAAGTATAATGTTATACTCACAAATCTGGGTTACCGTATCAGGCAACCACTTTGAAGGCAGGTGGGGATTATTAGACCTTTCTCCACTCAGGATTAAGAAGTCGCTCTCTGTAGATCTGAAAAAAGGGAACCAAGTCCCCTCCACCAGGGGTGGACACACTTATTGTACAGTTGTACAGAGGCACCAAAAGTATAAAAGTAGGATAACATGTTTTAAAAGAGAACAATGGGGTGTTAGTAGTGGACTTACCTCCCCAAAATAGACACAGAAAAATGTTGCTTAATTCAACAAAAGCGATTTATTTACATACTCCAGATAGATGCAACGCGTTTCGTGGGCACATCCCACTTCATCAGGCAATAAAATTGGAGTATAATCGACTCATACATTCTCAGTACAAGATTAGCGCCTCTGTCTAGCGCCTCGGTCCTCTTTCCTTTGTTCTCCTGCCATAAACCTCACCCCCATACATCCCTTTACTTAAAGCCTATAAGACCCTTAAAAACCTAACTAATAACTAGCCTCTGCCCTCTTCACTAACCCTAACCCTTTAAAAGATTACAGTACTTAAAGGGAGCCTTAAGCCCTCTGCAGCTGTCCGGTGCCCTCGCAGTCACGATCGGATCCTCCTGTCCCCCGCCGCTAGCTACTTTGATTTTCAGCCAACAGGCTTACTGCGCCTGCGCAGGCCTGGTCATGCATCTCCTTCTATGCGTTTCCGTCCGCAATAGCAACCTACTCAGGTGCAGGTGCAGGAGTGCCAGGAAACTGGTATTGTTTAAAAGGAAATACATATGGCAGCCTCCATATCCCTCTAACCTTAGGTTCCCTTTAAAGGAAACTCAAAGTGAGAGACACACAGAAGGCAGATATATATATTTCCTTTTAAACAATGCACATTACCTGGCTGTCCTGCTGATCATCTGCCTCTAACACATTAAGCCATAGACCCTGAGCAAGCAAGCAAGCATACAGATCAGATGTTTCTGACTGAAGTCTCACTCAGGTGTGTGATTCAGACATTACTGCAGCCAAAGAGATCAGCAGGACTGCCAGGCAACTGCTGTTTTTATTTAAAAGGAAATAAATATGGCAGCCTCCATACACCTCTCACCTCAGGTTCCTTTTAATAAGGTCCTTCCATGCAAATTTCCATAGACTTGAAGGCTCATACACACATCAGACCATAGTCTTTTGAAAATGAAAGATCACAGACCAATTTTACCCCCTTCCATCTAGTATGAGAGCCATACCTACACAGTCTATTCTATGGAGCTGAACTCCCCATCAGACAGCAATCTTTGCAAGATGCTGCACACACAGATGCTGTAGACATTCAAAAGATCAGTATCTGCAAAAGATCTGTTCTTGCAAAAGATCCGTTCCTGCAAAATGCATTCATAGTCTATGATATCTGCAGATCATCATACACACCTTGTTTAAAAGACATTCATCTGCAGATCAGATCCACCAGGATGGATTTTCAGATCTGCAGATGATTGTCTGATCTGCAGATGAATGTCAGTTAAACAAGGTGTGTATGATGATCTGCAGATATCATAGACTATGAATGCAATTTGCAGGAACGGATCTTTGGCAGGAACAGATCTTTTGCAGATACTGATCTTTTGTGTCTGTACAGCATCTGTGTGTGCAGCATCTTGCAAAGATTTCTGTCTGATGGGGAGTTCAGCTCCATAGAAAATACTGTGTAGAGTATGGCTCTCATACTACATGAAGGGTGGTAAGATTGGTCTGTGAGCTTTCATTTTCCAAAGACTATAGTCTGATGTGTGTATGAGCCTTAAGCCAATCAGGTAAGTGTAGCTGCTGGATAATTAGCTGCCAGCTGGATATTTCACCAGCTACTTCTGGCCTTGATTGGCACTATTTCAAGTCAGTGGAAATACTCTGTTCATCTCAGCAGAGTATTTCTGCTTTGTGATCCGTCGCTGGAACGTTGTTCTGCAGCCAGCCCATGCAAAGTCCACGGCGGCAGAGATAAGCGTCTGGCTGTATCTGCCGTACCTAGTCTAGGCTTGTAATAGGGAAGAGCAAAGGGTGGCATTGCCACACCTTGCTGGGCACTCCGTTTATTATGTGTCAAAACCCATAATGTAATGATTTAACTGCTGAGATTAACGTTACAACGAGCTATTCCTAGTGACAGCAAACACTGGCCAGCTACACGAATAAGTTGATTGTGCGTTGCTAACTGCTGGAAATAGAATACAGCGAATTGCCAGGTTGCTATATAACAAAGTGTGACAATGCTACAGTATATGAAGAATACATTATGATAATGTATGGTGACCTAGAAGTCAGACCGGTATTCCTGCTGTTATGATCAGTGAACTGGCACAGAGCTATAGATGAGCGGTAGGTGTGAGGTTAGAGTTACACAGAGGCACAATACATAGGTTTCTGTGTACAGCCGGCAAAGGTAACATGAGTAGTCCAAGGACCTGGGAAAACCCCACATGTTCGAAAGCCATTAGTTGCTCCTTCCCAGTATAAGGATCAGAGCCGGATTTAGGCCAAGGCCCCCTAGGCCATGGCCTAGGGCACCACAGCAGCAAGGGCACCAAAGCAGCAGGATAAACTGGTGCAGCATTTGCAAGCTTGCAAATCCTGCAATGTGGGGAGATCAGGTGAGCACCTGACTGTGGTACTCTGCTGCTAGCTGCCTGTGCAGCAGCCACCTTGCTCTCTGTGCATGTTTGCATTGTAGCTGGCGGCTATGGACTTGGGCAGCATTGGAGACGGGAAGAAAGAAGACGCTTCTGCACTGGAAATGAGCGTAGAAATGAGTGACACTGATGGCTGCTGCAGTGTGAAGGCGAGCTGGCTGCCTATACTATAAGGTGGTGGTGGTGGGGGTAGGAAAAGGAGGGATAAGGGAGTCATCAGGCTAGCTATACTGGAAAGAAAGGAGGGAGGAGTCATCTGGCTACATATACTAGAGGGAAGGGGAGGAGTCATCTGGCTAGCTCTACTGGAAGGGGGGGGGAGGGGTCATTAGGTTACCTATACTAGAGGGAAGGGGTAATCTTGCTACCTATACTGAGGGGCAGAGGCTGATGACAGTGGCCTAGGGCGGTAAAGAGTACAAATCCGGCCCTGATAAGGATAGGAACCCACTAGAGTGTTTTTGGCATCGTTTTAGGATCGCCGACAATCGTCAATGATTCCCAAAAACGCTTTGCCAATGAAAGTGAGTGGGTGGCAACCCATTATTGCGATTGTGATTAGGGGTAATCGCAGGACATGCAGCATTTTGTGATCAATGCAAAGTATACTGTATATGCGCTGCATAAATTGCTTATCAAAGCTATTATGCAGCGCTTTGGGGGGCCGAGCAATTCGTTTTTTAAAAAAAACTTGTACTTACCGGGTCTCTGTTTTTCTTTCTTCCGTCTGTAGCCCCGCTGCTAAAGGAAGAGGTCAAAGGCGCTTCTCTGATTGGTCCTAGAGAAGCACCTATGACCTCTTCCTTTTAGGGGCGGGCCTACGGACGGGAGGAGGACATCTGGTAAATATAATAAAGTTTTATTTCAAAACAAAAACGTGAATCGAAAATCGGAAGCGCTGTACAAGTTACTGTACAGCGCTTTTTCTGCTGAAATCTTGTCTAATATCTACCGGTGCAAAGAGGTAGAATCGGCCATGGCAATCGCAAACGCCCTCGGAATCGCTGCACACGACGCTGCAGCGATTTTGAAGTTCTGCAGCAATTCCTAGTGGGTCCTAGGCCTAAAACATAGAAGCCAAAAAACAACATTCTATCCTGCATAGCTTGATGATTTTCCTAATGCGTTGCCATGCACTTTTGTGCGTTTGTGGGTATTGTGGCGATTTTTCACGTGTGTTTGTATTGTTTTGTGCATTTATGACAAGGAATAATATTTTTTCCTTTTTAATAAAACAAACAACAAAAACAGCATAACCCTTCCCTTCATTAACCTTTTTACTTACTTACTTACTTAGGGCTGGTGCACACCAAAACCCGCTAGCAGATCCGCAAAATGCTAGCAGATTTTTAAACGCTTTTTTTTATTTTTATGAGGCGTTTTGCTAGCGTTTTGCGGATTGCTGCTGCGGTTTTCAGTATAGTAGATTTCATATATTGTTACAGTAAAGCTGTTACTGAACAGCTTCTGTAACAAAAACGCCTGCAAAACCGCTCTGAACAGGCGTTTTTCAGAGCATTTTGCGTTTTTCCTATACTTAACATTGGGGCAGAAACGCATCCGAAATCCAAAAAATGCCTCACCCAGGCATTTTTCGTTTCTGCAAAACGCCTGCCGCTCTGGTGTGCACCACCCCATTGAGATACATTGACCAAGCAGATCCGCAGCCGCAAGCGGATCTGAAAACGCCCAAAAAGCCGCTCGGTGTGCACCAGCCCTTAATCCTGTATCTCCCACTGGAGCAAAGGGCCTCAACAAATGTGTGCCACCGGTTTCTGTCCTGGGCGATTTTTTCTATCTCAGTCCATGTTGCCCCTGCCTTCTTTATTTCTTCCTCTACACTTCTTCTCCAGGTTATCTTTGGTCTTCCTCTTTTTCTGCTGCCTTGAGGATTCCATTTTAAGGCTTCTTTCTCAATTGACTTGTCCTTGCGAAGAGTATGGCCAATCCATCTCCACTTTCTGCGTTTGATCTGCACGTCCACTTGTTGTTCTTGGGTTCTTTCCCACAACTCTTTATTTGAAATTACATTTGGCCACCAGATATTTAGTATTCTTCGAAGGCAGCGGTTATAAAGGTTTGGAGGCTTTTTGTTATCTCTGCTGTCACATTCCATGTCTCACATCCATACAGGAGGACTGTCTTCACATTACTTTGGAATATTCTCAGTTTGGTTTTCGTGGAAATATCATGGAAATATCAACCTTTTTACAGGACACCTGAATTGAGTAGGATATGGCGGCTGCCATATTTGTTTCCTTTTAAACAATACTAGTTGCCTGGCTGTCCTGCTGATCTCTTTGGCATCAGTAGTCTTGAATCACACACCTGAAACAAACTTGTGGCTACCCAGTCAGAAATATCTGCATGCTTGTTCAGGGTCTATGGCTAAAAGTATTAGAGGCAGAGGCTTAGCAGGACAGCCAGGCAGTCTGCACTATTTAAAAGGAAACAAAATGTCAGCCTCCATATCCCTCTCAATTTAAGTGTCCTTTAACCCTATATACCCCATCCAAGCTCAGGGGCGGTAAAAAACAACAACCCAGGGGCCCCCCTGAGAAATTATCATGGGGCCCCCTTGAATCCAAACTCCTCCTTGCTGTACCTCGCCCCCCCCCCCCCCCCCCCATCCACACACACACACTCTGCCCCGACACCATTGCAGAGTAGCGCAAGGAACGGAGTAATATTTTCCCGCCTCCAGTGCTGCTGCCATTTGCCGGTGAATGCGAGCATAAGTATGTACTCAAAGTGCAGCAGAAAATGTCACCTTAGCCCTGTTGCCCGGGTATGTATTTGGCTGGTGTTGCCTCTGGCCACTTTTTCTAACCCTAACACACAATGACTCAATGACCTAGTTGGTGAGCTTTGCAGTCTTTAGCAACAATACTTTGCATTGCAATTAAACAAATCTGATTGGATGTTTATGGCTCCACCACTTTTTCTGAATTTGAACCCCAGTCACCAAATAACTGTAAACAGAGGCGCTCGGTTGCTATACAGACCACAACTAGTTCCTTTTCTCCATTGATTGCCTGATGAACGGACGGATCTAGGGGGGGGGGGGGGGGGGGGGGCAAGCGGGTCTCTTGCCCCAGGCGCAGTTTGTTGAATTCTTAAAAAGGCGGAAAAATTTGGATGGGGAATAGCAGTTTAGGCGCCAAAACCTGACCTTGCCCCAGGCGCAACTTGGGGCAACTTGGTCTCGATCCGTCCCTGCTGATGAACGGGGCTTTGCCCGTGAAACGCGTTGCATACTGGAGCTACAATTAAATGTTATTTTTATGATACAATAACGAATCCTAGTCTGTTTTTTCCTCGAGGGAGGTAAGTCCACCCTACATTGGCACCTCTGTTTAAACTTTTGGGATCTAGTCTAGTCCCACCTTGGTGGAGGGGTGTAGCCCCAATTTTTCCTGTCTACAGAGAGCGACTTCTTATACCTGAGTGGGGTCAGGTTATTATTTTCCCCACCTGCAACTGAAGTGGTTACCTAGCTGGTAACCCATACTTGTGAGTATATCAAATATTGGTTTATTTTGCTCATCTGCATCCAAACTACTACACTATATTGGGCTCTCGTTTTCCTCCTTTTGTTTTACATGTACCAGGTTTGAGGCTTGTGCCATTAACAGCGCAAGAATGGCAACAATGAAATATTCCCCCTTGAAAATCAATAGGTGAATTTTGATTGGCTTTTCTAGGCTCCACCCACGTTTCTGAGTATTAATTCCAGTCACCCAGTGACCAACTGTGCAAAGTTTAAGAACCCTGCCATTAACAGTGTAAGATTGGTTGCCGTTTACATTTTCCCAGTGAAATTCGTATTTGTCTCCGCCCACTTTTTGGTTATGCGGATAAAAAGTTTCCTATATCTTATTCCAGGTAATGTACTATGTGTGTGCCAAATTTCATTGCTTGGTGTATTTACCTTCTTAAAACAGAAGGAAATCTGCAATAATTCAGCTACAAGTGAACATTTGTGGTTACCCACAATGCACCTCTACTGAATATGCAAATTATCCCTTTTCGCCCTTGGTAAGCCAAGCATGCATCCAGAACCGCTGGTGTATAGCAAGCCTATAGCCAAATTTCATTAACCATTCAGCCATTGTTGCATGATTGAGTAACAAACATCCAAACATCCAAACTTACACATTTATAATATTAGTGAGATTTCCTTTCTAGGAGAGATGCCTAATTCAGGTAAAGTTCTTTGTTCATTTGGTTTTTTTTAAAGATAGGTGGTGGGGGAGTGTACATATATGTACGCTGCCGGTTAGCTGGGCACAAGGTGAGCCAAGTAACACAGCTCTCCCTGCTGCCGCTCAAATCCGCGGCGGCGTAAAATACTATTCGCCCTCCGAGTCATCGCAACTCGGAGGGAGGAGTAGTTCAGAGTCCGGCTATCACCGAAACCCCAAATTAACCTTCTGCGCCTCGCGCAGTATAACATTGCTGCTATGGGCAACTAGTTTTGGCGCTCAGCATTGGACACCATGCGCCTAAACCGGGGACGTAACTAGAAACCACTGGGCCCCCCTGCGAAACTTTGGATGGGGCCCCCTCCCCCCAACCAGATATACTAAGCACTTGGGGAGGGGTAGAAAGACTTGGGGTAAAACGGCGCTGTACACCAGAGCCTGCTGCACACTGAATAGCGACTGTCTACAAATTTTTGCCTGTAAAACTTTCTAGGATTCCTTATCGGGGGCTGAGCAGATGCAGTCATTAGAACAATTGTGCCGAGGGCAGATAGCTTTTTCTCTCTGTGCCCTTAGTTGTCAGTCTCTCAGGACAGGGAAAAGAAACTTCATTCCCATGGGGCCCCCTGTGGCTTTTGGGCCCCCCTGCGGCTGCATCCCTTGCAGTGTCTGTTGTTACGCCCCTGGCCTAAAGCACCTGCTTCGTCGGGGGGGGGGGGGGGGGCACATGATGCTCTGGGAGGGATCACCCCAGTGGCATAACTATATATAATGGGGGCCCCCAGCAAAAGTTTGATGGGGCCCCCCAATTTTCACACCCCTTCCCTTGCTTCCCCCGACAAACTGTGCAGAATTATCCTGCAGGATGTTACCTTTTTTTCTGTGCACGAAAAAACACATTAAGTGTGAACTAGCACATTGATTAACATGAGTTCTCGTTTTTTCTGTACAAAAAACGCGCACAAAAAGAGTCAAGTGTGTCGAAGGGAAGACAGCATCAGAGCATCGAACTCCCAGGAAGGCCTGCCTCTTGGGGGCGTGGCCTGACCTTCCAGTTTATCAGAGTGAAGCCTCTGGCAGTACAGCCAGTCTACAGAGTCAGCCTGCAGCTATGGCTTATCCAGGAATGCCAGGAGCAATGCCAGGAGTCATGGCAGGAGGAGCATACTACCCTGGGGTGAGTGCCGAGCATCTCCTTACCTGCAGCAGCAATGTGGTTTGTGCCTGTTATTATGGGCTGGCGGTACAGGCAGGTCCCCAGAGTCCTGTAACTAAGCAGCGCAGGGAAGACATTAGCAGGGTAGTGTTATTGCATTAGTATGAATGAGCTCACTGTGGGTGTGTTTCAAGGTTACAGGCATCTGTGAGCAAAGAAAAATGACCCTATACCGTACCCCTTTTATTATTTTCTATTTATATAGCGCCAACATCTTCCATAGCGCTGTACAACGACGTACAAGATGGAGAAAAGTGGGGGGCTTAGATACATGAGCAATTCAACACACAGTACAATCAGAACATTCAGCAATACAAGTATATAATACGTACAGTCTAGGAGTACACTTGGGGGCCATTCACACTGTCACGATTTTACTGCCAATCACTGAATCGCCGGCGATCGCTAGCGCTTTGAAAAGAGCTAGTGTAATTAAACGGATATGGCAGCGATCGCCGGCGATTTCCGATAAACAAAAACACGGCAGCCTTTTAGAGCGATTGCGAAATGTAAAAAAAAAACGCAAATTGTGATTGCTCCAAAAATTGCGAAATTGTCCAGTAAAAAATACGCTAAAAACGTGAAAAAAAAAAACCTGTTGCAAAATGCTAGCGAGTTTGCTAGCGTTTTGCTATCCCCAGTGTAAATGGACCCTAAGCAGAATCACCTACGTTGCGGAGAACGCATGTACATAGTGAAAGTATATGGGTCGCGTACAAAACGCGTATCTCAGTGTTTTCTAATCTGCATTTTATGAAACGCACAACTTGCTGCATATTTCTGTGGAACGCATCTGACATTTAATGTAGACACAGAAGCAATGCGTTTCATTGCGTTTTTACATGCGTTTGTGATGCGTTTTTTATAAAATAAATACTGTATATATACTGTATTTTACTCCCTTGAAAAAGGGGAAATATGGAAAAAATGCAAACACATCAAAAAAATCACCTAAAAACGCAATAGCAAACACATAGAGAAAAGCACAGAAAAATGCAAAAACGCACAATGCAGAAAACTCAGTACAGCCAAGTGTGCTCACAGCCACAACTGATGTGTAATTTGAGGCATTACTAATACTGGTACAGTTGGTAAAATACAACAGCAGTGTTCTCCCCAGGCTCTTTTAGCCGGGTGCTCCACCCGGCTAGTTTTGGTGACCACCGGGCTGTTATCAACTCACCTCCTCCTACGCTTGTGCAGAGAAGCACCGGCCCTGCATTTTCTCATCTTGCCCCACCCGGCTACTTTTTCATGCCACCCGGCTACTATTTCATGCCACCCGGCTGGAAATAATTTCTGGGGAGAACACTGCAACAGAAACACTAAAGGTGGCCACACACCATACAATTTTTTAAATATCTGTTCAATTTAAAGAATTGCAATCAATTTTTCTGACTGATTGTAACATTTCAAAAATATGACCAATGTACCACACACATATGTACAATTTTTTCCTCAATTATGATAAAACTGATTGGAAACTCAGAGAAAATTGCTAGGGTATGTATATTAATACATTAACAATCCAACACACACCATACAATCTTTAGTAGAAATTGAACAGAAATATCTGGCATTCCGGATCGATTTAAATAAAAAAAAAAACGGGAAATCCGATCAGATTTTTCAGTCGAATGAAAAAAAAAGCTTTCGATTTTTTCGAGAGATACGATCGTTTTATCGAATTACTGTAAAATCAGATCATTTTATTGTATCGTGTGTGGCCACCTTTAAGGTGGCCATACATGGTACAATTTTTCAATTAGATAATTTAGTTCGATTATTATGTTAGATCGAATAGAAAGATTTTTCCAGCATGTCCGAATCATTTTTCCCGGAAAAACGGGATAATCGTTCGAATTTCTTGATCGAATTTTTTTTTTTCAACTTTCATTCAATTCGATCATTTAGATTGAATAAACGGGAAAATCTAACGTTTTTATTGTACCGTGTATGGCCACCATAAGGCAGAGGTGCCCATACTTTTTCAGCTACTTTAAAAATGAGGAAGTCAAAATGATCTACCTATGTACAATTTTAGGAGCACCATTGTATATACAGGATGGAAAATGTAGTGCAGTCGGGATCTACCATGAAGTTCTTTGTGATCTACCGGTAGATCGCGATCTACTCAATGGGCACCTCTGCACTAGGTGGAAGTCCCTGCCCTTGTGAGCTTACAATCTTACCTCTAGCATGTTACATTACATATGGGCAGCATGGTGGCATAGGGGTTAGCTCTCTCGCCTTTCAGCGCTGGGTCTCCTGTTTGTGTCCCCGCCAGGACACTATCCGCAAGTTTGTTTGTTCTCCGCATGCCTGCATGGGTTTCCTCTGGGCACACTGGTTTCCTCCCACAATCCAAAAACGCAAAGCACAGGGAAAAGCGCTTTTAAAAACACTAACCAAATCGCTCAGCGCTTGCGGTAGCGCTGGCGATTTGTAATGTGAACAAGGCCTTATAGATTATTTAGTCAGTGTGATTTGTAAAATCTTTCCTCTCCCTGATTTACATTCTGAAATGTATCTCTGGTGGTGACATCTTAAAGGGAACCAGAGACGAAGCAACCTCATGTATTTTACCATATATATCAGTGGGAACATTAGAGAAAACACCTACCCTGCACTCTGTTTCATTCTGCACTGCTCAGCCTGCTTGTTATCAGCCCTGATAAAATCCCTGACTGAGCATTCAGCCTGGCTTTGCTACAATTACTCAGCTATAATGATTCCTGAGCAGAGCCAGCAGGGGGCAGGCTTGGACTTGAAAAGGCATGAGAGAACACAGACTGAGCTATAAATATTCCTGAACAAAGCCAGACTGAATGCTCAGTCGGGAATTTTATCAGGGCTGATTAGAAGCAAGCTGTGCAGTGCAGAATGAAACAGAAAGCAAGGTAGGTGTTTTCTCTAATGTTCCTACTGATATATATGGTAAAATACACGAGGGTGCTTTGTCTCTGGTTCCCTTTAAGGACCCATTCACACAGCCGACACTATCGCTTAGCACTTTTTAAGCACTGTATCTCGATCGCTCTAAAATCGCGGTAAAATGCTGCATGTACTGCGTTTTGCAATTGCCATGAATTGCCCGTGATCGGTGACAATCGTGAGTAAGTATTGCGGCGATTAGCAGGAATTGCACGATAATCGCCCCAGTGTGAATGGGCCCTAGTCCTGCCAGGTGACCTCTGCAGAATGTTACTGAGAGCTCTATGCACAGAGGTAGAAATTGCTTGCTCGTCAGTTGGAAACAGCTGTTATTTCCCACAATGCAACGAGGTTCACAGACAGCAAACTATCAGAACCATGGTCATGACATCACACTGTGGGAGGGGTTTTCACCACAGTATCAGCCATACAGACCCCCCTGATGATTTATTTGCAAAAATGTAAAGATTTGGGGTATCCGCTACTGATTGGAGTGAAGTTCAATCCTTGGTTAAAGTTTCTCTGGACGTATGAGACTCATCGAGCACTGGGGGCCCTATAATGAGTAGTTACGCCCCCCTGCTTGTAGTATTGATCAGTCAGAGACAGGTGAGTGATTGAGTACTGTAACGCCAGCCAGGGTTACACTCGGAGCATCAGTTTTAGGAATCCCTGACAATAATATTAGTTACATATTAAACAAGGCAGTATATGGAGATGGTGAGATGCATCATCTATGTTTTATGGTATTTGCACATATTGATTAAAGCCTCTGGTTAATCATTGAGGCATTTGTCATGCTTGGACTTTGGATTTGGGTAGGACGGTGGATTATGGATTATGTCTTGGATCACGTTACACTTACGTTATTTGGTACGGTGCCTTGCAGCGCGCAACCCTACATGGCACAGCAGCCTACTCTGTGGGGTGAGACAAAGAGTCAAGCTGTATTCATTGCAAAAAGAAGTATTTGCAGCAGTTGCTGCACATGACAGCACCAGCTAATATACCAACCTTTTTTAACAACCCCACTATGTTCTGATACGATCCATGTAAAAAGGAGTAGATCATGATAATTAAAGTTTTAAAAGTAAATCAAAGCAGGCCTTATATCTGGGGACCAGGGGGCTGATGCACAGAAGCGCAGTAATATTGCCTGCACAGATAGGGCACGGTCAGGAATATTACCGCTACTTCCAGGAGCGTGGACCGCAAGTTATGCTATGATCGCGGCCCGTGGTACCCGAGAAGCGCCACCGTTGCTATGGTAAAACTCAGTATTATTTGTTACCGTGGCAACGGTCGTTGTGAGCACCTCCAGTCGCGATAATAGCTTTCAATGTTGGAGGTTTATATGTTCTGACCCTGCACTGTATACTTTACAACATTAGTTGCCTGATGCACAAAAGTGCGGTCATATTGCCGTGCACAGACATGGCACATCAATAGTACCGTTACTTCCGACAGAGTGTACAGCCACACATTAAAGGAGTCATCAAGCAATATTCCCTACCCAATAATCTACTTACCTGGGGCTTCCTCCAGCCCCTTGTAGCTGACATGTCCCACGCCGCCGGCCCGGGGCCTCCGCACTCTGTCAATCAAGTAGTTCTGCGCCTGCACAGTACAGTCTGGACAACGTGCACTCGATGGAGCAGTAGAGCGTGACCTCGGTGTCGCCCTTTGCACCGGCGGGGATCCCGGGCTGGTGGCTGAGAGCAGAGCTGCGGCGTGGGACATGTCAGCTGCAAGGGGCTGGAGGAATCCCCGGTAAGTAGATCGGGGGTACGGGGTACGGGATATTCCCTGACGTTTCCTTTAACCACTTCAGGACCACAGTGCTAAACCCCCCTAAAGACCAGGCTATTTTTTGTTAAATTGGCCACTGCAGCTTTAAGGCTAAGTTGCAGGGCCGCACAACACAGCACACGAGTGATCTCTCCCCCCTTTTCTCCCCACCAACAGAGCTCTCTGTTGGTGGGGTCTGATAACCCCCCCCCCCCCCCCCCCCCACAGTGTTTAATTTTTTTTAATAAATATTTGTCATTTTTAAAAAAATATGTTTTACTATTTATTTTTTTAAAACCCCCTCTCCCCCCAGCCAGCCAATCATGGCGATCAGCTCTCATAGGCAGTGCTGCTCGGATACCATTTTTCACTATCTGGAAGTAATTCGGATCCGGATACCCCTCTATCCGATCCGGGTCGGATATCTGGATTCAAAATTTTCCAATCCGAATCCGGGTCGGATATCCGGCCCTACCATCCGGCCGGATTCGGCTATCTGGATAGAACACCGGAAGTGACCTGAAAATGGCTAAAAACCCTGTCGAAGGTCTCTCTCTCTCTCTCTGATTTTTGCCGTTGAAGGGGATTTTGGCTTCTGCTCGGATATCTGAACTAACTATCTGCCCGGATTTCAGATGGGAAATCCAGGTTTGCTCGGATAGTCTATTCGGATTTTAAAAAATATACAAATTGCTATTCAAAGTTCGGATAGTGGAAAAAGTTCGGATTATCTGGGTTGTTCGGATATCCGGAATCCGGATGAGCACCACTGCTCATAGGCTTCAGCCTATGAGAGCCGATCCCTCTCTTGTGCCCCAGGGGGACAGCCGTGTCCCCAGTACAGCGCTGCTGCTGATCGCAGCACTGTACATGGTAATTAGATGGCGGTTTCCCCGTCTAACAGTCTCCCGAGCGGCGATCACCACCTGCCTGTGCGCGATCTCCTGCAGTAGCTGGCCCCAGGACTTGACGCCAATTGGCGTTAGGTGGTCCTGGCAGGGGCGTAACTAGAAATCACTGGGCCCCCCTGCAAATCTTTGGATGCCCCCCCCCCCTTGCGCACATGGTCTACAGAAAATTTATACAGAAAACTGTCAGGAGTGTGCTCCCAGCCTCTGCTTATTACGCTCACTCTGGCCATCTCTGATGAAGCAAAACTGGCTTTTCAGACTTCTCCAGCATCACTACAGTACACAGCACTTGGGGAGGGGTAGAGAGGTTGGGGGATGGGCGCTGTACACAAGGCCCTGTTGCACACTGAATAGGGACTGTCTACAAATCTTTGTCTCCAAAACTTTGTATGATTCTTTATCAATGGCTGAGCAGAGGCCGTCATTGGAACAATTGTGCAGTCAACAGAAAGCTTTTTCTCTCCGTGCCCTTAGTTGTCAGTGTCTCAGGACAGGGAAAATAAATTTCTCCCCCGCCCCCCATGGGGCCCCCTGCTGCTTCTGGGCCCCCCTGCAGCTGCATCCCTTGCAGTGTCTATTGTTACCCCCCTGGGTCCTGGGCGCTGGCGTGGGGCGGTCGTTAGTTAAAGTCAGTGGGAATTGTTCTTAAAAAAATAAAATAAAAAAAGCAAAATACTTACCTAAGGAGAGGGAAGGTTCTGGGTCCTATAGAGCCTTCCGTCTCCTCTCTCTGTCCCCTCCTTCCAGTGGCAGCTCCTCCGCTTGAATCTCCCGCCGGGGGACATCCGAAGTCTTCGGGAGCCCAGACCTCCCGAAGACAGGCGGCTCCATACTGCGCTTGTGCGTGCTCAGTATGGAGCTGCTTGTCTTCAGCAGCACTCGGGCTCCCGAAGACTTCTGAAGCCTCCAAATTGGTGGCATACTGCTACTGAGAAGCCAGCGCTGGAACGGGCACCGGGAGAGGAGCAGGAAGGTTCTATAGGACCCAGAGCCTTCCCTCTTCTTAGGTAAGTATCTGGTTTTTTTTTATAAGACCGATTCCCATTCTGTAAAGCACCCTGTAAACCAAGCTCTAGACACAGTGCTCAAATTACCTGTTTGTTTGTTTTTTGAAGAGGTTACAGATCAACACTGGATGGCTTTTTCAGACTTTTGAAGAAGATTATTAAACCTGCAATCATTGTGAAAATTATAAACAGTGACTTATGGCTTTTAAATGATTAATATTTTTTTCTTTTTTTTTCCTGTTCAGTTTGGACCGCCCGCTGGTGGATACCCACAAAATGATCCTATGTATGGATACTTTCTACAGATTGCAGGCCAGGTACGTGTTAGAGAAAGTCTTGGATCAACGGGTCTTCATCTTCAGTGTCCTAACTAAGGAGCTCGGGGCCCCGGTGCAAGCTTTTCAAAGGGCCCCAAGCACTCTGTTGATATGAAGTCTCAAAACCTACCAAGGACAGCTGCAGTGTCCGAGAGATGTAATCAGAGCAAAGAAACGGATTACCGCTATGCCATGCACATATAGAGGTGATCATTACCAGCATAGCACTAATGAAAAGCTAATAACTTTGATGAAGGAGGGCCCCTAGTGATGGACTGTAACCCAGGGGCCATCAGAGCGTTCACAACCTCTGCATCCCCTGTTACTACGCCATTGTTAGTCTTAGGGCTCGTTTCCACCATAGCGAATCCGCATGCGGCGACGAGATGCGGATTCGCTTGTTACACTGAAGTGGCCGGGGCTGTTTCCACATGTGCGGCATGCGGGAGCGATTTGGCGGCGGGCCAAATCTGCACGACGGGACCCACAGAATTCGCCTGCGTCGGGAATCCGTGCGAATCGCCGCTAATGTATTTAATAGTAAAAACGCATGCGTTTGTTACATGCGTTTTTACCCGCGATTTCGCGTGTGATTTCGCACCTTTCTCAATGTTATTTTGCCCTGGCAGTGTCAAGGTTAATTTCGCATGGCACCCTGCCATGCAAAATCGCACGCGAAATCGCGGGTAAAAACGCATGCGGAAACACATCCGCATGCGTTTTTACAAGCGTCGGAATGCCGGCGAAATCGCGTCGCAACAGTGGAAACGGGCCCTCAGTCTTGGATCAAAGGGAAAATAAGATGACTAGGGAGAGAAAAATGATACCTACCTGGGGCATCCTTCAGCCCCCTCCAGGCTGATCGCCCCCTCGCCTGAAAGGCCTACAGTCTAGGGCAGTGATGGCTAACCTTGGCACTCCAGCTGTGACCAAACTACAAATCCCATTATGCCTCTGCCTCCCTGAGTTATGCTTAGAGCTGTCAGAGTATTGCAATGCCTCATGGGCCAAGGTTAACCATCACTGGTCTAGGGCATCCTGTGCACACGCGCCCAGCTGAGGTGTTCTCGTGGACGGGAGGGTTCAGCGCCTGCACAGTATTACTACTAGTGATGATCATAATCAACAAATTTCACTAAATTTCGCATAAATTTTCGCAATTGCGCTTATATGTCATTACAATTTGCAAATTCAATTTGAATTGATTTTGCGTAGTCATTCGTAATTTCACATAAAATGTTGCTTAACCACTTGCCGACCGCGCACTCATAACGCGCGTCGGCAAAGTGGCAGCTGCAGGACCAGTGACGCACATCTGCGTCGCCGGCTGCAAGCTAAATAATCAGGAAACAGCCGCTCGCGCGAGCGGCTGCTTCCTGTCAATTCACGGCGGGGGGCTCTGTGAATAGCCTGCGGGCCGCCGATCGCAGCTCGCAGGCTAAATGTAAACACAAGCGGAAATAATCCGCTTTGTTTACATTTGTACAACGCTGCTAAGCGTTGTACCAGATCAGCGATCCCCGGCCAATCAGCGGCCGGGGATCGCTGTCACATGACAGGCAGGAGCCTGTTAGAGGCTGCACAGGACAGATCCGTTCCTGTGCAGCCTCCGATCTCCGGGGCAGGGAGGGAGGAGAGGGAGAGGGGGAATCCTGCGGTGGAGGGGGCTTTGAGGTGCCCCCCCGCCAGCCACACGCAGGCAGGAGCGATCAGACCCCCCCCCCCCAGCACATCATCCCCCTAGTGGGGAAAAAAGGGGGACGATCTGGTCGCTCTGCCTGGTATTTGATCTGTGCTGGGGGCTGTAGAGCCCACCCAGCACAGATCAGCAAATACAGCGCTGGTCCTTAAGGGGGGGTAAAGGCTGGGTCTTCAAGTGGTTAATTTCTTGCCCAGATTAGCAGTGAATAGCAAAGCTTCCATATATGCTATTGACACCAAAATTGCTACATATGTTAAAAAGAATCGTGGGTACAAGTCAAAAAAATAATTTTTCAAAAAAACTGTAGTTTTTGAGAAAACCGATTTTAAAAATGCAAAGAAAAATGGTATTTAAACTTAGAAAAATTACAGTTTAAAAACCATTTTTCTTTGCATTTTTAAAATCGAGTTTCTCAAAAACTACAAGGTCTTTTTGAAAAATTCTTCTTGTGACTTGACTAAAGGTGGCCACACACGATACAATAAAATGATCCGATTTTACAGCAATTCAATAAAAACAATCGTATCTCCCGAAAAAAAAAACTAAAGCTTTTTTTTTTTCATTCGCCTGAAAAATCCGATCGGATTTCCCTTTTTTTTCGATTTATATCGATCCGGAATGCCAGATATTTATCTTCAATTTTTTTAAAGATTGTATGGTGTGTGTTAGATTGTCAATTTATTAATATACACGCCCTAGACATTTTCTCAGAGTTTCCAATCAGTTTTATCATAATTGGGGAAAAATTGAACATAGGTGTGTGGTACATTGGTCAGATTTTTGAAATGTTACAATCAGTCAGAAAAATTGATTGCAATTCATAAATTGAACAAATATTTAAAAAATTGTATGGTGTGTGGCCACCTTTATACCCACTATAACTTAACATATTTAGCAATTTTGGTAGCAATAGCATGTATAGGAGCTTTGCTATTAACCTCTAAAGTCGGCACAAAATTATGCGAAATTTTGCGAAAATTACGCGAAATACTACTATTACATACGAAATTAATTACGATTTTCTCTGAAATTTCGCATTACGATTACGATGCGTAATTGCGAATTTCAATGCGAAATTTCACATATGCAAAATTTCAGCCCACCACTGATTTCTACTGCAAAGATGCAGAACACTCCCGGCAACGGGAACTCGTGTGGCCGGTCTGCGCCGACTGGCCCTGACTGATGGACTTTTATGGCCAAAGTCCAGATGATCCAGGCGGCGGACAACCCAGAAGGAGGCGAGGGAGAGATCGGCCTGGAGGCGGGAGCTGGAGGAAGCCCCAGGTGTGTATAATTTTTCTCTTTTTACCCTCCCCATCTCGGGTACTTTAACTACTTCGGCCTCCTGGACGTACTAGCTACGCCCAGGAGGCCATGTGCACGTCAGCGCGCTCCCGGCCCGCGGTTCGTTAGCCAGGCAATCAGTGAATCGAGTTATGGTGCCCGATCACTGATTCCTCTCCCCCGCAGAAAAAGCGACAGCTTCTCTCGGAAGCTTCGCTTTTTCTGGCTGTTGCATGGGGGATGCGTCTTTCTAAGCGTACGTTGTGCTTAGAGTGACGTCATGTAAACAAACTCATGGCCGCCATCTTGTGGCCAAAAAGTAAAACTGCAACTCAAAGTGAAAAAATTAAAAGTCAACACACATTTACATTATAAAAATACTGTTTACATCCCACCCTCCCAAAAATACCCACATTAAAAAAAACAACATTACAATAAAAAAAAACATGTAAATATTTACCTAAGGGTCAAAACTTTTTAAATATCAATGTAAAGATGAAATATTTCTATATTTTTTTTTATTTTAAACTTGTAAATAGCGATAGATGCAAAACGGAAAAAATGCACCTTTATTTCCAAATAAAATATTGTCACCATACATTGTGATAGGGACATAATTTTAACGGTGTAATACCCGGGACATATGGGCAAATACAATACGTGAGTTTTATTTATAGAGGCATGTATTATTTTAAAACTATAATGGCTGAAAACTGAGAAATAATGAATTTTTTCCGTTTTTTTCTTATTCTTCCTGTTAAAATGCATTTACAGTAAAGTGGCTCTTAGCAAAATGTACCACCCAAAGAAAGCCGAGTTGGTGGCGGTAAAAACAAGATGTAGATCAGTTCATTGTGATAAGTAGTGATAAAGTTATAGGCTAATGAATGGGAGGTGAACATTGCTCGGATGCATAAAGTGAAAACGACTGAAGGCTGAAGTGGTTAAGTTAGTTTTTTGATTTTTTTAGGACAATTTATAATCTTACTTTGGTTAATTGTTAGATCTAAAATTTAAATGTGCACTGAAGTAAGTGTGAGCAGTATGATGATGATGTACATGATAAAAGGTTACCTACAGTGAAATGTGAAATTAATTGAAAATCTGTGTACAGTGACAGTCAGTGTGATGAGGGATTCGATCCGCTAGATTACTCTATTATCAGATAATGATCTGAAGGTGGCCACACACCATACAATTTTTTAAATATCTGTTCAATTTAAGAATTGCAATCAATTTTTCTGACTGATTGTATCATTCCAAAATTCTGACCAATGTACCACACACTTATGTTCAATTTTTCCCCAATTATGATAAAAATGATTGGAAACTCTGACAAAATTGCTAGGGTGTGTATATTAATAAATTGACAATCTAACACACACCATACAATCTTTAGAAAGATTGAAGAAAAAATATCTGGCATTCCGGATCGATCAAAATCGAAGAAAACGGGAAATCCGATCGGATTTTTCAGTCGAATGAAATAAAATCTTTCGATTTTTCGGGGGGATGCGATCATGTTTATCGAATTGCTGTAAAATCGTATCGTGTGTGGCCACCTTGAGAGGGATTTCTCCGTTGGCCACATCGACCAGTCTGAGCCACGGGTAATCTGCATTGTGTATACACGTCCAAACTACTCCCGATCAATAATGGGATCGATTTTGCAACGGTAACTTCCCAAAATCGATTCCATTATCGATCAGGAGCTGATAAGAACATGTCAAAAATAATCGTTTCAATCCCGTCGATTGGGCAGGAAGCTGCACCGTTTGTACCCAGCATTACACTTTAATCTATTGGTAACACTGAATATAAAATGTGCAGTAGATTTCATCTATATTTTGCATAAATGAACATTTTGTTTGTGTTGTAGGATGGTCAGCTAGACGCAGAAGAGCTGCAGAGATGTCTTACACAAGCTGGCATGTCCGGCACCTACAAACGTAAGCGGCCAGCGGATTTTTAAGTCTAGTGTAGTCATATCTGATTATGGCTGTCTTCCTACTTGAGTGGAGAATGAACGTTTTTTTGTCCGTTCTCCGCTCATTGCTTAACGGACTTTCACACTTGTAGGGCTGGTGCACACCAGGAACGCTTCTGAGTGCTTATGAAAACGCAAGTGCCTTGAAAAGCGCTTGGCTAATGTATTAGAACGGGATGGATCACACCAGAACAATGTGCTTTTTACCCAAACACAAAATTAAAAGAAAAATAAAACTGTTCACTTCCAGCTCATACATCACAAAAATTCAAAAATCTCTACACCAAAACGCTCCACAAATTGCTAGGCACACCTAGAAATTCGCTAGACACATGCCTGAAATCGCTTGGAGAAATTGCTTCCAAAAACGCCAAACGTTTGCGATTCTGCTAGCGCTTTTAGGGGTGCACTGACCCTCACTCTGCAATGGATCCGTGGGATCACTTCTGTGCAATCCGCAATAATCATGGGCAGGCGAATGCGTTCCCCCATAATGCCTATTGGGGTAACATATCTGCCCCAAGCTGCAGCCAGACCAGAGCGGACCATCGGTGCATGCATGTCACAGCCAGGGGATAGATCAAATTACAACTTGTGATTAGTGACAGATGAAGGGGAATTAGGCTGGCTAAACTCTCTAAACACATACAGGGTGCATTTCTCTATGTTTTTTTTCTGAATTCAGGGCCACTTTAAAGGACCACTATTGAGAAAAGTATATGTGTATGTATATGCATAAAATGTACATTTGTCCCAGAGTAAAATACACTAAAAATACATTTTTTTTACCTATGTCACTGTCACTTACAGTAAGTTCTAAAAATCTGACAGGTTTTAAAGTAGTTCATTTCCTCATGGAGGATTCTCAGGGATTTCTTTATTTTCAAAAGCACTTATGGAATGGAAGTTGCTCAATTCAACTGCCAAAATAATAAGCAAAGGAAGGCTGGCTGGCATCTTTGTATAGATCCTTTTCAGTATTTCCTATTAAAGAAAAAAGGAAATACTGAGAATACCCCATGAGGAGATGGATGCTGCAAGTACTTTACAGAGGCCCTGGCGGAGCACTGTTAATTAGGGGAGACCCAAAGGGTCCATCAGCCGGTCCAGCTCTGCAGCAGTTACATAGATTTTTAATAGGTTTTGAGCTGACATTTGAGCTGGCAAAATTCTATTTGCAGCATGTGGCCGGAATACATTTCTCTCTGATCAGATTTTGATCACGTCGGGTGGCCACCTACATATATGGCCACCTTAAATTTTGGGATCGATTTTCGGATGATTTTATTAATCTGATCAGATTGGTTAAGAGATTTTTGTCCCTTAGTGGTCCCAAAGGATCATTTCCGGTCGTTCATTCGAAGAATCGTTCTTAAACGATTGTTCGGCAAATTGTATCGTTAGTAGCCACCTCTATTTGTATGTGTTTACATGTATTATAAATGTTACAATTTTTTACGATAGTGGTCCCTTAAAGAGAAACCGTAACCAAGAATTGAACTTCATCCCACTCAGTAGCTGATGCCCCCTTTCCCTTGAGAAATCTTTTCCTTTTCACAAACGGATCATCAGTGGGCTCTGTATGGCTGATATTGTGGTGAAACCCCTCCCACAGTGTGATGTCAGGACCATGGTTCTGACATCACACTGTGGGAGCCTTGTTGCATTGTGGGAAATAACAGCTGTTTCCAACTGCCAAAAAAGCAAGCAGCATCTCCTTCCACAGAAATCATCTGCCAGCAGTAAAAATGTCACCATGTGATAAATGTCAGAAAGTAAATCAGGGAGAGGAAAGATTTTACAATGGGCAAACACTGACTAAATCATTTATGCATAATTATTGTAAAAATGAAGCACTTTCTTATTACATTATTTTCACTGGAGTTCCTCTTTAAATCTGTATTATTTTCCAAAGTTGGAACTTCGCCGCCTAGCACGGCAATCATAAATCAGGTCCATAAAGTGATATCACGGCAAGCTTTGTGCTGATAAAGACCACAACAGGCTGGAGCAGCTGTCTGCTAAGTGGGTTATATGACTACGTAAGAAGATATATGGTAACAGTGTCATAAACCAGCGGCACTTTACATACTGTATGTCTGGCTTACTAAGCGGCTCCCTCAACTACAGTATAAGCTCTCTATTGGTCCTGTGCTCATAATAATCACTTCTGTAGATACTTTGAACAGTGGTAATCATTAGCAAGCTATTTCCCATCCACTTCTTGCACCTCTGATACTGTAGTTGCCATTGGCAGATTTTGGTGCGCCGTATCAATTGTTACGTATACAGTGTTTGGGGGGCCCCAATGTAAAACTTGCATCTGGGCCTACAGCTCCTTAGCTACGGCGCTGCTATTTATCGTATCTATCCTCCAACGCCTAAAGTTGATTTTTAATATAATGCCTTCCGAGCCACCAACAAGCAAGAATATACTCTGAATTTTGGCAGTACTTTTTCCACCTTCCTTTTGGTACTTTTTAAATTGCAAAGTTCTGAAAACGTATTTTAAATAGGAACATGAAAAAGTATCTCCTAAGGAAAAAAACGAGTTATTCAGTACAAAGTCTTTCAGTGTCCCAGAAGCTAAAATATATGAACTATTGACCTTTTTTTTAATCTACCCCTTGCTTTCAGAAGATGTTCTCAGGTTCTCTGCCAAGCAAGAGTTTTATGGCTGTAACTCCTTATCAGTGAGGGTTATAGTATAGGCCAGTGATCTGCAAACTTGGCTCTCCAGCTGCTAAGGAACTACAAGTCCCACAATGCATTTGCCTTTATGAATCATGACTGTGGCTGTCAGACTCCTGCAATGCATTGTGGGACTTGTAGTTCCTTAACAGCTGGAGAGCAAAGTTTGCAGATCACTGGTATAGGCAGCTGGGTCCCGCCTAGAAAGAACCTGCCACTTGTATACCTGAATGTTTAACTCTTAGGAGCAGAAAAAGAAGAAAAGGAACACATCATTGTTATTTCTATATTTGGTGCTGTATATACACGTGTTAAACAGGGCCACCATCAGAAATGTTGGGGCCCCTCACACATCATCAGGCCTGGGCCCCCCTCCCTGGGCCCACCCACTGGTTGCTGTGCCTGCCCACTAGCCACCCCACCCCCATGTCCATGCGCAAAGTGCACTGCGGCAAAAAATGTGCATGGCTCCGACAGTGAAGAAAGCGGTATGCACAGCGTGATGCTGCAAAAAGTGGGCGTGACCATGGCATGTTGTAGGTGGAGCCAAATACTAGCAAAATACAAGTAGTCCCCGGTTAACAAATGAGATAGGGACTTGTAGGTCCGCTCTTATCCTAAATCCATTCTCTTCTGTCCCCCTCTCTTCTTCCTGTGCCTCTTTTGTCCCCCTCTGTCTCACCTCAGTTTCTGCCTCTTTTGTGTCCCTCTGCGTGACCTCATGTTCCCGTCTCATCTCTTTTCTCCCTGTGCCTCTTTTGTCCGCCTCTGTTCCCCCTGTGCCTCCTTTATCCCCCTGTGTTACCTCTTGTCCCCTTCTGTCTCAGCTAATCCCCCTGCCCTAGCCAGGTATAGGTGCCCCCAGTATAGGTAACCAGGTATAGGTTCCCCCAGTATAAGTAACCATCAAGATACAGGTGCCCCAGTATAGGTATTCAACTATAGATGGTGCCTCGGTATAGGTAGCCTGGTATAATTGCCCCAGTATAGGTAGCCTGGTATGGGTGGTGCCCCAGTATAGGTTAGCCAGGTACAGGTGCCCTCAGTATAGGTGGCAAGCTATAGGCTCCCAAGTATAAGTAGCCAAGCATAGGTGGTGCCCCAGTATAAGTAGCCAGGTACAGGTGGTGCCCTCAGTATAGGTAGCCAGGTATAGGTGGTTCCAGCCCCAGTATAGGTAGCCTGTAGCCAGATATAGGTGGTGCCCCAGTATAGAAAGTCTGCTGTAGCGGGCTCACTCATCTGCTCCCCACGTTCAAGCGCTGATGTCACTTTTCTGCTGGAACGCGGTGTGCTGGTTAGTGAGCCACAGACAGCACTTGCGGCCCTTGCAGTGCTTTGGGGTGCCCAGGCCCCCAGAAGCCCTGGGCCCCTCACTGCAGTGTCAGTTGTCCCCCCCTGATGGCTGCCCTGCATGTGTACCTCATCATGTCACAAGTAATCACGGGCACACTTCAACACCCACCCATTCTACCAAAACTGTTAGCTAAACACTGGAGACTGACCTCTGTATTTCCGCTGTTTTCATGATGTCATTCTGTCTTTTCAGCTTTTAACCTGGAGACCTGTAGACTCATGATCTCCATGCTGGATGTATCCTTTTATTATCGAGTATTTTAGCATCGCTTTCTGTTCCCGCCAGGATATGCTTTCTTTTACTGTTCTGATATTTTTGTTTTTGTTTAATACCTTCTATTTATTGAACAAAATCCAATCATGTTAAAGGACACCTGAGGTTAGAAGGATACAGTGGCCATCACATTTATTTCCTTTTAAAGAAAATCTAAAGGTGAAAATAAACTTATTAGATAGTGATGTGTATGTGTAATACAGCTAAGAAATAGAACATTAGTAGCAAAGAAAAGAGTCTCATATTGTTTTTTACTACAGGAAGAGTGAAAAAAAACTTTAGTTGTTACCTGTTCAAAAGAGCTTCTCTGAGCTCTTCAACTGGTCCTGTTTTCTGAAGCACTTAACCACCTTAACCGGTAATGACGAGCTCAGCTCGTCCATTACCGCCGCGGTGGATTTCTCAGGCCCTACTGGGCCGATTTTCATAATTTTTTTTTTAAACACGCAGCTAGCACTTTGCTAGCTGCGTGCTATATACGATTGCCGCCGATCCGCCGCTACCCGACGCGTAACACGCCGCCCCCCCCCCCAAGACCCCTTTGCAGCCTGGCCAATCAGTGACTGGCAGCGCTGAGGGGTGGATCGGGACTCCCTCTGACGTCACGACGTCGGTGACGTCATCACAATCGTCACCATGGCGACGGGGGAAGCCAAACAGGAAGTCCCGTTCTGAACGGGATTTCCTGTTTGCTCTGATCGCCGGAGGCAATCAGAAGGGGCGGGGGAATGCCGCTGCTCAGCGGCTATCATGTAGCTAGCACTAGGCTAGCTACATGATTTAACAAATATAAATAAAGAAATACCCCTGCGCCGCCACCCTGGAGCAATCAATAGAAAGCCAGGGTGGTTAAACAGCCAAGTAACAGTGACAGAAAGCTTGAGATAAGGTTTTACTGCAGGAAAGTTCAAAGGGTCATTATTTCTGCTTTGTTTTATAGCTTAAAAAAAACAGTGTGTGGTTTTAAAACTGCAACTGTGAGGCCTTGTTCACATTACAGGGCGTTTTTGTTAAATATTAAGCACGGGCGATTTTCAAAATCGCCCTGAAAGCGCTTGTGCAATGATTCTCTATAAGAGAGTTCATATCAGAGCGGTTCGTTTGCTATCCGCTTCGAAAATGCGGTGCTTGAGCCATTTTTGAGGCGATTTGCCTCAATGGAAGGTATAGGAAAAATGCAAAACGCTCACAAAATCACTTTGGCAAGCGATTGTGTGAGCGTTTAAAAAAAAAAAAAATACATTGTATTTATTATTTCCAGATTTTTTTCCGGATCAAAAGACGGAAGCGCTCTTCAAAAGCGCTTACAAAAACGCCCACAAAAACGAACGAACTCACAGAAAATCGTCGGAAAACGCTTTAATAAAACGCGGGAGAAAAAAGCCCATCGCGGACAGCCACGCGAGCCGAACGCAATGTGAACAAGGCCACACAGAATGATGCAGTGTTATAAAACATAAAGCTATAGTGTTCTATGTATTATCCGTACTGCACATACAGTTCATTATATCATAAGTTGTTTTTGTTTGTTTGTTTTTTCGCTGCAGGTTTGCTTCAAACAACACCAGTTGCCTGGCAGCCCTGCTGATCTTTCATGCATTGGTAGTGTCTGAATCACACACCTGAAACAAGCTTGCGGCAAATGCAATCAAACTTGAGTCAAACATCTGATCTGCTGCATGCTTGTTCAGGGTCTATGGCTAAGGCTACTTGCACACCAAGACGTTGCGTTAGGTGCTACGTTAAGGTCGCATAACGTGCACCTAACACAACGTATGGTGCTGCAAGTGAGGACGGTAGAGTGAGCCGCGTTAGGCGGCTCGATTCCTATAAGGTCTCCCAGAGTGGCGCTGATTGGCCAGCGGGACCACGTGATGCGGAGCGAGACACTCCGCATCACGTGGTCCCGCCGGCCAATCAGCGCCCGCCAGTGCAGTGAATATTAAGTAGCCATGTGCGCGGCTACTGTAGCTGGCTCTCCCCACCTCCTCTCCGCCCCCCACTGCGCATGTGCAAACAGTCTAACGTGGCTATAGCCGCTCTAAAGCCGTAGCATGCTGCACTTTCCGGAGAACGTGCAGCGTTACATGTAACGCAACGTGGGCTGTGTGAACAGCCCACTTGTGTTACATTGCTGTGCGTTGGGGGAGCGTTACAGGCGCACTAACGTGCGCCTGTAACGTCTTAGTGTGTAAGCAGCCTAAAAGTATTAGAGAGAGGTTTAGCAGTGTAGCCAGGCAATCTGCAGTGTATAAAAGGTAATAAATACTGTATGTTGGCCTTGATATCTCGCTCACTTCAGGTGTTCTTAATAGGGGTTCCGTGGAGGGGTTAAATAAACAAAAACCAACACTTACCTGGGGCTTCTATCGGTCCCCTGCAGCTGTCATTTCCCGTGCCGTCCTCCTACGATCCTCCATCCCTGCCGCCGGTCCTGGTCTAACCAGGCATCTAATAGACTGCAGCTGTGCAGCTTTGTTTATTTAACCAACAACAACAACAACAACAAATAACATTTGTAAAGCGCTTTTCTCCCGTGGGACTCAAAGCGCATAAGCATGGCTCCGACCATCGTGGTACAGGGGAAGAATTTTATAAATCTGGAAATGCCAGGCTAAACAGGTGGCTTTTCAGTCTGGATTTGAATAGCTCCAGGGATGGTGCTGTCTTTACTGGGTGTGGTAGGGAGTTCCAAAGAGTAGGGGCAGCATGACAGAAGGCTCTGTCTCCAGATTTTTTGAGGTGCACTCTGGGAGTGACCAAGTTTATAGAACTTGCTGATCTGAGGTTGTGAGAGGTGTGGTGCAGCTTCAGCAAGTCCTTCATGTATCCAGGGCCCAGATTGTGCAGGGATTTGAATGTCAGCAGTCCAATCTTGAAGAGTATTCTCCATTCTACTGGTAGCCAGTGCAGTGAGCGAAGGATCGGTGTAATGTGACAGTGGCGAGGCTGGTTTGTTAGCAATCTGGCAGCAGCATTCTGCACTAATTGCAGGCGACGCAAGTCTTTTTTGGGGAGGCCAGCATAAAGGGCATTGCAGTAGTCCAGCCGTGATGTGATGAAGGCGTGGACTAGGGTTTGAAGATCCTCTGGGGGAATCAGATGTTTAATCTTTGCAATGTTCTTCAGATGAAAGAAGGAAGATTTAACTACAGATGAAATTTGGTTTCTGAAACTCAATTCCCCATCGATTAGTACGCCAAGGCTGCGCACAAGGTTGGAGCTGTTTATGTCTGAATTCCCAATCCTGATTGGTGTTGCTTTAGGATAGAGCTGTTTTGATGGCGAGCACTGGCTTTGGACAAACAGGACCTCAGTTTTGTCAGCATTCAGTTTCAACCAGTTATCATTCATCCATGCCTGAAGCTCAGCTAAGCAAGAGTTTATTTTTGGGGTAGGGTCTGTTCCACCAGGTTTGAAGGACAGGTATAGCTGTGTGTCATCGGCGTAGCAGTGGTACGTCAGGCCATGTCGTTGGTTAAGTGTATCGAGTGGCAACATGTAGATTGCAAACAGCAGAGGGGATAGGATTGATCCTTGTGGCACTCCGAATTGTAGAGGTGCAGGTTTGGACATTATAGGTCCTAGGGATACTCTCTGTGTTCTGTCAGTCAGGAATGATCTGAACCACTGGAGGACTGATCCACTGATGCCACAGTACTCCTGCAGTCTGTTAAGCAGGATTTCGTGGTCAACTGTATCAAAAGCCGCTGAGAGATCCAACAGGATTAGGATGGAGCATTCCCCTCTGTCCCTTGCCATGAGCAGATCGTTGCAGACTTGGATGAGGGCTGTTTCACAGCTGTGGTGTTTCTTAAAGCCAGATTGTAGAGGGTCCAGGATGTTGTTTACTGACAGCCTGGTTTCAAGTTGCAGATAGACAGCCTTTTCAATAACTTTACCTAAGAAGGGGAGGTTGGAGACAGGTCTGTAGCTGCTCATAGCATCTGGATCCATGGAAGGTTTTTTGAGAAGGGGCTTGATGATTCCTTCTTTTAGAGAGGTAGGAAACCTCCCTGCTTGCAGAGAGCAATTTACTATTTTGTGAAATGCTGGACCAAGCAGGTCAGGGCATTTCAGCATATGTTTAGTTGGTCCAGGGTCCAGGTCGCAGGTTGTCTGGTGGAGACGACAGAGGGTGTCTGAGATCTCTTCCTCACTAATACTTTTGAAATCAGTCCAGGGTGTTAGGTTGTTTTTGCAGCTATTTCCATTAGTTGCATGAGTCTTGGGTGCTGTGGACTGAATGAGAGACCGAATAGAAGATACTTTGTCAGCAAAGTAGCAGGCAAATTTCTCACATAGCTCCTTTGAGGGAGTTATAGTGGGTTTTAGACAGGATGGATTACATAGTCTATCAACTGTGCGGAATAGTTGGGCTGGTCTGTTGGCGGCCTTTGCGATCTCCTGTGATAGGTAGGAGGATTTTTTCTTGGTGATCGCATTTTGGTAGCTTTCCCGGTGAGAGACAAGGGTGTGTTTATCTTTTGAATTCTGAGATTTTCGCCACTTCCTTTCTAGTCTGCGCACTTCTTTCTTTAGGTCCTTTAGTGAGCTGTCAAACCACCGTGCATGGTGAAGTGGTGTAGATCGTTTGATGCGAACTGGAGCGAGGGCGTCATAGGCAGATGACACTGCATGGTTGTAAATCAGGACCATGGAGTCTGGGTCTGCGCAATGATTGGTTAATGCGTCGAAGTTGAGGATATTCTGAACGTGCTGGGGTGAGACATCTTTCAGTGAACGGTATTTTATGAGTTCTTTCCCTCTGTGTTTTATCGCTGGTGCTGTCAGAGAGAAGTGGATGGTGTGGTGGTCTGACCATACCACTGGGTTTATATCCATGTGTGATATTAAAAGTCCGGAATGAAATATAAGATCCAGGGTGTGCCCTTTCGTATGGGTGGGGAGGTTGATAGCCTGAGAGAAACCCAGTTCATTCATTATGAGAAGTAGTTCACTTCCTAGCTGGGAGTCGTGATCATCCACCCATGCATTGAAGTCTCCCAGGATGATCCATCTAGGGTGTTCCACTGTTACGCAGGATAAGAGTTCAGATATTTCCTTAAGAAAGGCTGGACCATTTTTTGGGGGGCGGTATATGAGCAATATGTTGATGTTTACTTCTGCTGACAGTTGAGCTGCAATACATTCAAAGGTTTCAGTGGGGCCTATGGGCAGGGGCCTTATGTTCAAGGAGGATCTGAAGCATATGGCAACCCCCCCACCCTTGCCGACTTGTCTCTCACAGTGCAAGATTGAATAATTGGCCGGCACGGTTGCTTCAAGAGTTGGGCCTGCATGCTTCCCAAGCCAGGTCTCTGTCAAAAAGGTCAAATCAGAGAGCTCTATTAGGTCATGTATAGTTGCAGTCTTATTATTTATCGACCCCTTCACAGAACCCTTTAACTGCCTTTTTTACTCAGGTACACTACAGCGCCACTTTTTTGTCACCCCCTTCATTGCAGTGCGGCACAGGGAGCACTTGATATTTACCTGATCCAGACATAGGATTGGCTCTCCTCTTCCACTACAAGGAGTTCTGTAATCCCGACATTATCCTCTGGGTCCCGATCACATGATATGACATAAAAGAGGATGTCATCATTACAGTGCCAATCTCCTCTTCCACCACCAAGCGGCGCAATAACCCTGAAACTCTCCTTCAGGTTCTGATTACATGTCTTATCATGTGATCAGGATCAGAAGGAGCATGTTGGCATTACAGCGCCATTTGGTGGTGGAAGAGGGGAGCTAATCCTGCAAGAGGAGAGCATCCCCTTCCTTAATTCCTTTTACTTATAGGGATGTTTTAGCACTGAAAATTCAGGTATAATTCTGTTATTACCCTTAACATTGCCTAATTAAGAGGGACATGACTGGCAAGATGGGTTTTAATGAGTTTAAAGAGTTGGGCATGGTGCTGAATGGCTGGAAACAGAGCTTCATGGCTGCCGATATAAGCCGGAGCGGAACAGTGGACGGAATGGAGCTACACAGGGCTCTGACCACCATGGGTGAGTGCAGCAAGTACTTGTAGGGCCTGATTTACTGAAGGTATCTCAATTAGAGGGTATTGTAAGCCAGTGCTGTCCAACTGGCGGCCTGCAGGCCAAATCTGACCCACAAGCCACACCCGCTTGCCCTGACTTTTTTTTGTCACTCAGTCCCCCTCCACTGGCTGGCCCACCTCTTGTTTGTACTTGGCTCCACCCCCAAAGCCAGGGCATTGATGCTCTGCCCCCTCCAGCTGAAAAATCTGGTGCTAGCCACTGCCCCTGCCCATGAAGTTGGGCAGCACTGTTGTAAGTGATCCTGCAAACCTGGACTGGAGTATGTAAACTCTTCAGAGCCAAGGCACTGTTTATGCCCAACGCACTGCCAGTTGCCCTCTAGATGATGTATTTTTTATACAAGACTTTATATGGTTCAGAACATATTACAACAACATGGCTGTATTATAAAAGAACTCAAGTGCTAAACTGGCCTTCCTATTGATCACGGAATGTATTTGATGGATTATAAAATGATAATATGACAAGAGAGAGCTCACACTACTGTGGAGGAACTGAGATCTAAAATTATGAAAAAGCAATATTTATTTTAAAACTATAGCAATCAGTCTTCTCAGTTCCTAACTTTTTAAGCATGTTGTATAAAACAAGAGGAGATTTACACAGTGATAAGCATGCCCTGTCCAACCTTTATAAAAAATAAAAAATAAAAAAAATAAAATAAGAAAAAAAACTTTATAAAAAAAAAAGTTGGATACTCACCTATGGAGAGGGAAGACTCTGGATCCCATAAAGTTAAGGGCTCTGCCTCTGACACAGGAGACCAGGATTCTCTTCCTGCGCAGTAAGCCAGCACCTATGTAGTAAGGAGACAATGGGAAAAACTCCCTTACAGTGCTACTGCCTATAGAGCGCGTCCTAGTGTCTGCAGCTCTGGCACTTTGAGTCTGGTGCAAACCGAGCTGTTTTTTTTGGCGTTTTTGCAGCCGCTTGCAGCTGCGGATACGCTTGGTCAATGTATCTCAATGGGGTGGTTCACACCAGAGCGGGAGGCGTTTTGCTGAAACGCATACTCCCGGGGTGAGGCATTTTTTGGATTGCGGAGGCGTTTCTGCCTCCAATGTAAAGTATAGCAAAAACGCAAACCTCTCTGAAAAACGGCAGTTCAGAGTGGATTTGCAGGCGTTTTTGTTACAGAAGCTGTTCAGTAACAGCTTTACTGTAACAATATATGAAATCTACTACACCAAAAACGCTTCACAAAACCGCAAAATGCTAGCTGAAATGCTACAGAAAAATAAGAAAAAGCGTTTCAACATTTGCTAGCATTTTGCAGATCTGCTAGCGGGTTTTGGTGTGCACCAGGCCTGCCAGGAGAAAAGCTCAATATAAATGTTCCGTGTCTTGTCTTGCCCTGGTCTTCTCTCCATACCCTCATTCCACTTCCGGGCCCAAGCAGAATTCTTCGACCAGCTAAGTCAAATCCTTCTTCAGCCTTCCTCAGGGACTTCCTAAGATGAGCGGCTATGTAATGTGCAGGTGCAAGTATTTCCAATAAATCCCGAAGGTGCTAAATTTAAACGTGGCAAAGCAGTGGATCGAGCACGCGGTAAGATGACAGAGGAAGCTCTATGGGATGAAAAGCCTTCCCTCTCCATGGGTGTTTTTTTTTTTTAGCTCGCTTCACATTTGCTTTAACCACTTTATCCACCACTACAGTATATCTACGTCCTCTGTGACTTCATCTAAGCCACAAGTCAGTAGATATACGTCTTGTAGCAGAAGCAGTGCTGTGCAGGATTGGGCTTGCTCCTGTGCACATTTTTGGCACTATCTGATGCAGCACTAATTGGTGAACGGGAATATATGTCTCCTGAGCTAATGAGATTGATTTTTACCATTAAAAATACTTTTATTTTCTCATTTCATAGTGAAAAACACACTCTGTAGTATTATTTCAGAATCAAATATCTTCACCATAAATTGACAGGAACATAATGTAAGTTTTGTGATAAGCGATAAGAATAGCCAAACAAAATTTGTGGGTTTTTTTATCTACAATAGCACTTTTTATTTTTAAACTGGAAATGGTAAAACTGAGAAATAATGTGTTTTTTTTCAATTTTTTGTTGTTTTCCCATTAAAATTCCTAGAAAACAAAATTGTTCGAGGGAAAAAATGCCTTAAAATGAAAGCCTAATTTGTCTTGAAAAAAACAATATATATTTCATTTCTGTGTCATACGTAGGGATAATGTTATTTCTGATTAAATAAGGACATAGGTCAACTGTCAAAACTGCTCTGATCCATAAGTGGGAAACAAGGTCTGGATGCGAAGTAGTTAAACATGTGCTAACTTCAACATTTGCTCTGTTGTCTTTATACTTTTTTCATTTAGACCCCATCTACTCTTAATGCATTGTGTTGTGTAATATTGTGTTTATTTATTTATTTATTGTATTTATAAAGCGCCAACATATTACGCAGCGCAGAACATTAATTTAGGTTACAGACAATATTTAGGGGTGACATACAGCAATATGACAATACAGGAATACAAGAAAACCAGATCACACAGCACAGTATGAGTACCAGGTAATACTTAGTCAGTCACTTATCTGTATGTTTTTTGGGATCTGGGAGGAAACCTGATTTTCCAGAGGAAACTCTTGCAGACATAAGGGTAGCATACAAACTATTTATTTATTGTATTTATAAAGCGCCAACATATTACGCAGCGCTGGACATTAGTTTAGGTTACAGACAATATTTAGGGGTGACATACAGCAAAATGACAATACATGAATACAAGAAAGACCACAGTATGAGTACAAGGTAATGCTTAGTCACTGGAGGGGAGCATGGAGATTAGGCAAGTTAGGTTCACTCAGATGCATAGCATGGGTTCACAGTAATGGAGGTGCATGATCAGGTAGGACACAAAAGGAGGAGGACCCTGCCCAAAGGCTTACAATCTAGAGGGAGAGGTACGGACACGAATGGTAGGGGACCAGAGTTCAGATGTGGGTTTAGAGCATTTGTGAGGGGTAGTAGGCCAGAGTGAAAAGGTGAGTTTTGAGGGCTTTCTTGAAGATGTTGAAGGAGGGGGCTGCCCTAATGGTTGGAGGTAGGTTGTGTTGTGTTCCATTTTGGCAAATGGGATGCCACGCAACGCATTAAGTGAAAATAGGGCCTTAAATGTAGGGTTTGTATGATTTGCAAATAGCTTCTGTTTATATTTACATTTTACATAGCATCTTAAAGGGACTCCGAGCAGTGCAGAAACTATGGAAAGATGCATATCATTTTAAAGCTCTCTTTCTCCTCTTTCCAATGATATAGAAACCGCCGCACTACGCCTTTTAGTTTTCGCTATTTTCGCGATTGAAATTGCCGCGGCTGCGATTTCGATCGCGAAAATAGAGAAAACTAAAAGGCATAGGGCGACGATTTAGGGGTCGTCAGAAAGAGGAGAAAGAGAGCTTTAAAGTGATTTCCATCTTTCCATAGTTACATTGTATTACACAGGGCGACTTTTTCTGCTGAATGGAGCTGCTGACTTTGAGAAAAAGTCGCCCTGTGTAATACAATGTAACTATGGAAAGATGGATATCATTTTAAAGCTCTCTTTCTCCTCTTTCTGACGACCCCTAAATCGTCGCCCTACGCCTTTTAGTTTTCTCTATTTTCGCGATCGAAATCGCAGCCGCTGCAATTTCAATCGCGAAAATAGCGAAAACTAAAAGGCGTAGGGTGGCGGTTTATATATCATTGGAAAGAGGAGAAAGAGAGCTTTGATGATATGCATCTTTCCATAGTTTTTGCACTGCTCGGAGTCCCTTTAACTTTATGGGAAAGGCCTACAACCTTGGCTAGTAACTGTCTAGACAAAAGTTCTGTCTAAGCTTATTGGGCCTCTTCATGTCTTCCATTTCAGGCTTCCGGTTGAGCCAGCAAACGATGAACCTTCTGCAAAGGAGATACAGCATTCATGGAAGAATTGCATTTGATAATTATATTGCCTGTTGTGTGAAGCTCAGAGCTCTGACAGGTAACCGTCAGCCAGCAGTGTGGTGACATGGAATTATATGGAACGGGCAGACTGTGGTCGATCTCTGCCTCATCCACAATGTGTTTATCTCTTGCAGAGCTCTTCAGAAGAAGAGATGCAGTCAATCAAGGAATGGTCAACTTCATGTATGATGATGTGAGTATTGGGAGGGGGAGGCAACCAAATGACAATCGTAAAGCACCACCCTAGGGAGGAGACTGGCATTCTTTTCTGCTTTCCCTACAGTCATTCATGTAATAGCAGCAAATAGAATCAATACACTTTGGTGGCCAATTTATAAAGACGTGACACTCCAATTTCAGATTACCACATTGTTTTCTTGCCTGCTGATTGTCCCTTTTACGATACCCATATTATAAAAGTTTGATCTGCTGAAAGTGAACCTGAGATGATGATTTAAAAATTACCTTAGGCTTTCTCCAGCCCTCTTCAGGCTCATCGGCCCCTCGACAACCTCCTCTGTCACCTGAATCTCTGCTATGGGTCCTGATAATTGAGCCAGTCCATTGCTGACGGACAAGTGTTCAGTTATCCTATAAATAACATAGGATCCATAAACATGTCCGTTTCTCTGATGCATGTAGTGGGAACAAGCCTGAGTCAGTATCCTAAATGTTTGTACGGCCACACAGAGGTTTTATTACCTCTAATTAGTTTTTGGAAGGACTGCCAGTCTGCATTAAAGTGAACCTCCGGACTAAAAATCGACTCAGCAGCACTGAAAAGGTTTGGTGTTTCTTTAACAGTTTCGCAGCATCAGCACTTTGTTTCTCTTATACAAGCCTCATTTTTAGCTGCACAGAATAAAACTGCCCGGGCTTTTTTCCCCTGATGCTGTGCAAAGCATGATGGGATTTCTGATGTTCTTGTTCTGCTGTTTTGGAGCAATTTTTTTTTTTTTACATTTTGAATTTTACATTTGAATCTTAGCGCGTGCAGCTGGGAGGGGTAATCAGGACACAGGACAGTTGGAATTGTGTCTCATGCTCCCTGTCACCTCCTTTCAACCAAAAAGATGGCTGCCCCCATGACAAAGATGGCAGCCCCCATGAATCACAAACCTTTGCCTGTTCTTTTAAAACAGGGTGGGTGAGAGATGATATTACCTATCTATTTTAATTAACATACATACCTAATGTAACTTGATGACGGTATGTTTGTTTAGGCTGAAGTTCCCCTTTTATTATGGTAGCATTTTGTGTTTTCATTGCCTCAGTCATGAAAATGAATGTGATGTTGCTAAAGGAAGTAGCTGATTGCCACTTACCGTATTTTTCGTCATGTAAGACGCACTTATTCTCCCCCAAAAAGGGGGGCGAACAAGTGTTCTCCAATCCATCTTCCTACTCTTGGGAACATGGCACACGGCAAGCGCAAAACGGGGAGTCAAGAGATTGCGGTTAGGGATGCTCAAATCCGGATCTGGGAGAAACCCGGATAGTTGCTATCTGGATATCTCCCAGTAAACCTGGGCGGGGGGTCAAGCTTACCTGTCTGACGTCTTCTTTGTCCGTCCCTGGCGCCTCCCACGATGCGGTCCAAGCGGCGGTCACGTGACTACAAACACTTCCTCCTTCCGGGTTGAATGAGGAAGTGTTTGTAGTCACGTGATGCGCATGGACCGCATCGTGGGAGGCGCCAGGGACGGACGAAGAAGACGTCAGACAGGTAAGCTTGACCACCCCCGCCCACCCCGCACAGGTTTACTGGGAGATATCCGGATAGCAACTATCCGGGTTTCTCCCGGATCCGGATTTGAGCATCCCTAATTGCGGTACATACCGGGGATCTGAAATATCTGATCCGTCATAATGGCTGTTATCGCCGCACGTTGCCAAGCGTCGTTCATATAATCGCCTGCCTGTACCCTCATTGTGAATCACCCACATCACGCAAACAATTGCTCCAAAAAAATTGTGGGTCGTCAGAAAAATCTCCGTAAAAATCACTTTGTGGGTACAGGCTTTAGACTGTTTGTGGCTCTGCTGTGCTTAAAGCAGAACTGAAATAAACTAAAAAAAATATGAGTTTCACTTACCTGGAGCTTCTGCCAGCCCCCTGCAGCCAACCTGTGCCCACACCATCCTGAACCGATCCTCCGTTGCCCCGCCGCAGCTCACTTTTCTTCACGCATTGGAAGCCGACTTCTAAGTTGACCTCCAATGCGCCCTGGCCATGCGTATCCTAGTACATGTTCCTGTGGCCAGGAGCGTCCTGCGCAGGCACTGTATGAGAAAATCTCTACTGCGTCTGCGCAGTATGCTCCCGGCTAAAGTGAGCCGTAGCGGCGTACTGGAGCATCACTGAGTGGCTGTGCAGGCACAAGTCGGCTGCAGGGGGCTGGTAGAAGTCACGCTCATGCACAGAGAGTGCCCGGCAACAGGAGCGTGATATAGGACGCGCACCGCCGGGCCAGCGCAGGCGTACTACTCTGGGTCATAGCAACCCGGAAGTAGTACAGGGCCCACAGAGATTCGCCCGGCGAACGGTTCAAGCCATCTCTAATAAGATGCACTCTTTTCCCCAAAAAAAAATTGGGAGAAAAAGTCCCTATGTGTTATGCGTCGAATACAGGGAGTTTATGTCTTACAAATGCCTGCCAATATGAGACGCCGACCCGCCGCAACGTCAAGGACCCCCTGTACTGTGTCCCCCAAGTGTCTTCTGCTCCCCCTTGTAGCCTGCTCTGCCCCCCATGTGTGAGTATGAGTCTCATCTAATCAATGCCTCCAGCTCTGAACAGAGACCTCTTGTCTCCTGCACGGCTCCCCCTAGTGACGGCTTCTGCTGATCGTGTCATCAGCAGAAGCCGTCACTAGGGGGAGCCGCGCAAGAGACGGGGAGGCTACACCCAGGCTAAATGGGGGGGGGGGGGGTGTGACACACAGGGGAGACAGGAGGCAAAACATGGGACACAGGAGGCCACACGGGGGACACAGGAGGCATAACTGGAGACACAGGAGGCCCACTGGGGACATGAGGCATAACGGGGACACAGGAGACAAAACGGGGAACACAGGAGACAAAACAGGGGACAGAAGGGGCCACACTGGGGACAGAAGGGGGACAAAAGAGGACACAATCATTGGGGGAGAACGTCTACAAGACGATCCTGGAATATGGACACACGAGGTTTACTATATATATTATTATTTATTTTTTTCCCTGGCTTTTGCCCTCTAAACCTAGGTGCGTCATATTCCGGAGTATTTTATACGGTGGCAAATACAGTATATTTTTTGTACTAATTATAATTTATTTAACAATTAAAAAAAAGAGCCAATATATTTTTCTTGTAGTGAGATTTGTGCACATCTCTAGGAAATTACATTTTAATGTTCTTTTATTATTATTATTTCCCTAGTTTATAATGTCCGTCATGAGCATCTGATGAAGACGTCCAGAATAGCTGCCTAGTGACTCTATCGCTCCGTACTATCATTGCTGAAAGCGCCCGTAATTCTAACACCTTGTGTGCTTTTTGTAATTATTTTTTAATAAATGCCGTTTATGTCCAGGAAAAATAAAACAGAGCATGTGAATTTTTTTTTATGTTTTTTTTTTCTTTATATTGGGAAAGCAACACTTGGTACGGGTTCGAATCCCAGCCATGGCACTATCTGCACAGATTTTGTATGTTCTCCCCATGTCTGTCTGGGTTTCCTCTGGACACTCTGGTTTCCTCCCACATCCCAAAAACATACAGATAAGCTCATTGGCTTCAGCCCAAAATTGTACCTAGACTATGATACATAGTTACATAGTTATTTTGGTTGAAAAAAGACATACGTCCATCGAGTTCAACCAGTATAATCGAGTTCAACCAGTATAATCGAGTTCAACCAGTACATGCACTACAGACTACACGATATATACATAGACATATGACTATGGTAGGGATTAGAGTCTGAGCCCCTCTAAGGAGCTGATCGTCCGTTTTGACGGAACGCACCTAGGATGCGGTAAGAAAGGTAACATGAAAGTCTGTTGACAAAGCGTTACGTTATCATACCTCCCAACTTTTTGAGATGAGAAAGAGGGACACTTAAGCCTCACCCCTGCCACACCCCTAATCACGCCCCTGACACCCCATGCCACACCCCTAATCACGCACCTGACACACCCCTAGTCACGTATACCACAAAGATTTCATAAGAAAAATATGTGTTTTTTTATTATTCAAACCACACTGGTCCTTTCTATCCTGGTTCATTTTCCTTCATAGGAACATTTTAAAATTAGTAATATATCAATTGAAAGGATGAGAATAAAGTTTAGAGTCAATCAAACACATTTTTAGTAGAGAAATATATATATTTACATAGAAAGAGGGACAATGTCCTGAAAGAGGGACAAATGAGGAGAAAAGAGGGACAGGGCTCCCAAAGAGGGACTGTCCCTCCGAAAGAGGGACAGTTGGGAGCTATGCGTTATAATGCATCTGGGAACTTTTAATCGTACGATGCAAACTGTTTCCCGTCGGGTGTGTTAAGATCCCCGTCGAACCACAACTTCCCGTCATGCCGTTGTAATTACGCAGGCACGAAAATTGTGTTTGTGCACGCGTTGGCTAGTGTGAAAGAGCCCTGAGGGTCAGTTAAGCGACAAGACAATATACTCTTTACAGTGCTGCGGAAGATGTCAACGCTATATAAATACTAAATGATAAAGTGAAATTTCAACACCATAAAGGACTGCACATAGCTGTATTCAAACCACCGTACTGGTAAAAGGGAGAGTCGGAGGCACATGATTAGGTTTTCGGATCAAGTGACAGTGAAATTCAGGTGAGACTGTATCCTGGAGCAGCGTGATCTGCATTTGTGAATGTGTGCAAGTGATACACGTGTTGGGCCACAACATGCCATCCAGCCATGTGTGACATGATGGACACAGGAACGTAAGAGGACAGGGAGTGGAACAAATCGACGCACGACAAAGCACACAGACCGGCAGATTCACTGAGCAGCTTATAGAGACCCATTTGTGGTTGCACCTGTGTGAAACCAAACCATCAATTGAGATAAGAAATGTTTGGGAAGTGCTGCTAAGTACTGGTGTGTACATTTGAATGCTTATCTCTTTGTTTACTGTTATCTATTTCCTTTTGCACTTTTCTGACAGCAGTCTTCTCTAATCTGACAGCAGAGTGAGCCATGAGGGGAGGGAGGAATTCCCTCACAGTGCATCTGTTAACCGTGTGTGTGTGAGAGAAAGCTCTGCCTGTCTTTGTAATTGTGTGTGTGTGTGTGTGAAATCTGACAGGCTTTTCATATAGCTCTGCTTCAATGTTACACTGTTCTTAGCATGTCCGACTGCAGAGATTCATACCATGCAAATAAGACATTCCAAACATAGCTAAAACCTACACACAATAGGGTTGATTCACTAAAACAAATAGCATGCCTTATCCGAGTTAACACGCCTTATCAGAGATAACATGCCTTATCGAAAGTTAACATGCCTTATCAGAGTAGCATAGCGAGCACTATAAACTTATGCCTTCTAATTGGCAATGATGAGAGCTCCACTCGTCCTGCCCTGTGCCCCTGCGGGTTCGTAGCGCTCACTATGTTACTCTGATAAGGCATGTTAACCTCCTTGCCGGTTATCCCGAGCTCAGCTCGGGGTAACCTGCGCAGGAGGATATCTCAGGCCCCGCTTGGCCGATTTGCATAATTTTTTTTCCCTACACGCAGCTAGCACTTTGCTAGCTGCGTGTAGGTCGCGATCGCCGCCGATTCGCCGCTACCCGCCGCGCTGAGCCGCCCCCCCCCCGCCCCAGACCCCTGCGCAGCCTGGCCAATCAGTGCCAGGCAGCGCTAAGGGGCGGATCGGAGTTCCCTCTGACGTCACGACGTCTATGACGTCGGTGACGTCATCCCGCCCGGTCGCCATGGCGACCGGGGAAGCCCTGCAGGAAATCCCGTTCTCAACGGGATTCCCTGCATACTCTGATCGCCGAAGGCGATCGGAGTGGGTGGGGGGATGCCGCCGCATAGCGGCTATCATGTAGCGAGCCCTGGGCTCGCTACATGATTTAAAAAAAATAAAAATAAAAAAAAAGTGCGGCGCTGCCTCCTTGCCGGATTTTTTAGACCGGCAAGGAGGTTAACGTTGATAAGGTGTGTTATCTCAGATAAGGCATGCTATTTGTCTTAGTGAATCAAGCCCATGGTGTGGTTTTGCTGTCATCACAACTGGTTTAATGTATGGCATTAGGTATAATATATTGATGAAAGATGCTTCTGCCTGTAGAGGTATGACAGCCATGTGTGACGGCATCCCAGGGAACGCCAGCACATATCACCGAACATCACATCGGCCCCACACAGGACACCATGTGCAGTAATATCATGTTCAATCATCGGATATCTCTGGTGCAAATTGCAGGTGTTCTGCCAGCAGAGCAGACCGGTATGTCACACAAGGGGCTTAATTCACTAAACCGTGATAACTCAAATCTCACACTTTATGAAAAGATATCACACCTTATCAAAGCTATCACACCTTATCAAAAATATCACACCTTATCAAAGATATCACACCTTATGAAAAGATATCACACCCTATGAAAAGATATCACACCCTATGAAAAGATATCACACCTTATGAAAAGATATCACACCCTATGAAAAGATATCACACCTTAGCAAAGATATCACACCTTATCAAAGATATCACACCTTATGAAAAGATATCACACCTTATCAAAGATATCACACCTTATGAAAAGATATCACACCCTATGAAAAGATATCACACCCTATGAAAAGATATCACACCTTATGAAAAGATATCACACCCTATGAAAAGATATCACACCTTATCAAAGATATCACACCTTATCAAAGATATCACACCTTATGAAAAGATATCACACCTTATCAAAGATATCACACCTTATGAAAAGATATCACACCCTATGAAAAGATATCACACCCTATGAAAATATATCACACCTTATGAAAAGATATCACACCCCATGAAAAGATATCACACCTTAGCAAAGATATCACACCTTATCAAAGATATCACACCTTATGAAAAGATATCACACCTTATCAAAGATATCACACCTTATGAAAAGATATCACACCCTATGAAAAGATATCACACCCTATGAAAAGATATCACACCTTATGAAAAGATATCACACCCTATGAAAAGATATCACACCTTAGCAAAGATATCACACCTTATCAAAGATATCACACCTTATGAAACGATATCACACCTTATCAAAGATATCACACCTTATCAAAGATATCACACCTTATGAAAATATATCACACCTTATCAAAGATATCACACCTTATGAAAAGATATCACACCCTATGAAAAGATATCACACCCTATGAAAAGATATCACACCTTATGAAAAGATATCACACCCTATGAAAAGATATCACACCTTATGAAAAGATATCACACCCTATGAAAAGATATCACACCTTAGCAAAGATATCACACCTTATCAAAGATATCACACCTTATGAAAAGATATCACACCTTATCAAAGATATCACACCCTATGAAAAGATATCACACCCTATGAAAAGATCTCACACCTTATCAAAGATATCACACCTTATCAAAGATATCACACCTTATCAAAGATATCACACCTTATGAAAAGATATCACACCCTATGAAAAGATATCACACCCTATGAAAGATATCACATCTTATCAAAGATATCACACCCTATGAAAAGATATCACACCTTATCAAAGATATCACACCTCATGAAAAGATATTACACCTTATGAAAAGATATCACACCTTATCAAAGATATCACACCTTATCAAAGATATCACACCTTATGAAAAGATATCACACCCTATGAAAAGATATCACACCTTATGAAAGATATCACACTTTATCAAAGATATCACGCCCTATGAAAAGATATCACACCCTATGAAAAGATATCACACCTTATCAAAGATATCACACCTTATGAAAAGATATCACACCCTATGAAAAGATATCACACCTTATCAAAAATATCACACCTTATGAAAAGATATCACACCCTATGAAAAGGTATCACACCTTATGAAAAGATATCAAACCCTATAAAAAAGATATCACACATTAACAAAGTTAACATGCCTTATCAGAGTAGCATAGCGAGCGCTACAAACTTATGCCTGCTAATTGGCAATGGCACTCGTCCTGCCCTGAGCCCCTGCTGGTTCATAGCTTTCGGTATGCTACTCTGATAAGGCGTGTTAACTTTGATAAGGTGTGATATATTTTCATAGGGTGTGATATCTTTGATAAGGTGTGATATCTTTTCATAGGGTGTGATATGTTTTCATAAGGTGTGATATCTTTTCATAAGGTGTGATGCAAGTGGTTTGGCCACTGGTGCAGGCCGTCCCCAGCAAGTTTTTTCTATCAAGGCAATGCCAGTAGCAACCAGTAGCATAGCTAGAGACAATGGAGCCCCATAGGAACATTTTTATGGGGCCATCAGATCTAGGCACTCGAGGAATGCCAACTGCCCCTATCCTATCGATATGAGATGACTGGGCAATTTACATTTACATGTCTAGGAAAAGGCACCTGTTGTGGGCCCTTGTCACCGTGCACGATCGGTCTCATACTCGTTTGAGGAACATCATTAATGCCTGTTGTTCAAAGCATTTATTACGCTATATAATAATACCTAAGTGTTGCTGCGTCCTCCTTTTTCCCTGTGTCTGTGCGTTTGCGCTACTGCGCATGTGAAGCACGGACAGCCGTTGGGACAGGAGGAGGAAGGGGCTAGGGAGCAGGTGGATGTGCACGCGGCTGGCGGGTGTGCGCGCATGCGCACTGACATGCGGCGGTGTGACAAGAGACCTAGGGCCCATTTTTAAACTGGATTAGGTCTACTAGTGTTAATAATAATTCATACCTCCCAAATTTTTGAGATGAGAAAGAGGGACACTTAAACCACACCCCTGCCACACCCCTGATCACGCCCCCGCCACACCACGCATACCGTAAAGATTTCATAAGAAAAATATGTTGTTTTATAATTCAAACCACACTGGTCCTTTCTATCCTGGTTCAATTTCCCTCATATTAACATTCTACAATTAGTAATATATCAATTTAAAGGATGGGAATAAAGTTTAGAGTCAATCAAACATATTTTTTAGTAGAGAAATATATATATTTACATAGAAAGAGGGACAAAGTCGTGAAAGAGAGACAAATGAGGAGGAAAGAGAGACAGAGGGACAGAGCTCCCAAAAAGGGACAGTTGGAAGCTTTTGACTTATTTAAAAACATCGTAATTCGATACTGTCTGAACAAAATTTTCATCATTTCCTGTTGCATTAAAAAGTGTTCAGTTCTTACTGAGTTAATCATTTTATTGTCTTATTAATAATGTGTTTGGGCAGCAAAAAAAAATCCACTTCTGACCTCATGATGGCTAACCTTGGCACTCCAGCTGTGGTGGAACCAGGGCCGCGCCTGGGCGGGTGCTGCTGCTGCATTGCTGTTCACCCCCTCTGGCCGCCGCTCCCTCCCTCCCTCTAGCCGCCGCTCCCTCCCTCTCTCTAGCCGCGTCAGACCTCGATCAGGCGGCGACCAATAGTGCGGGCGCTAGGACCTAGCACACCGCACTGATATGCGGAAGTGACATCACTTCCGCATATAGAGCGGGGGCGTCAGGCGCCCGCTCATACTGGTCGGGTCGCCCGCTGATCCTGAGGTCTGACACTGCAAGGTGAGGGGGAAGCGGTGGCGGCTAGAGGGGGGGGGTCCCTGTCATTAACTGCCTAAAGGGGGTCCCTGGCTACATATACTGGGGACACTGGCTGTTTGTCATCATGTGCATTTACTGGTGAAAGGCTGTCTCTTATTATGTGCATTTACTGGTGAAAAGCTGTCTCTTATTATGTGCATTTGCTGGTGAAAAGCTGTCTCTTATTATGTGCATTTACTGGTGAAAAGCGGTTTCTTATTATGTGCATTTACTGGTGAAAATCGGTCTCTTATTATGTGCATTTACTGGTGAAAAGTGGTCTCTTATTATGTGCATTTACTGGTGAAAAGCTGTCTCTTATTATGTGCATTTACTGTGGAAAAGCTGTCTCTCATTATGTGCATTTACTGATAAAAGGCTGTCTGTCATTACGTGCATTTACTGGTGAAACGCTGTCTCTTATGTGCATTTAGTGGGGAAATTTTGTCAGTAAAAATAATCTTTTGTCAGTAAATTTTTAGGTATTTGTCAGTAAAAAATCACGTGAAAGGTTGGCAACACTGGCAGGCTGCGCGGCGCAACATGAAAGATACAGGCAGCCCACCTCACGCTTGGGCTTGGCGGGGGAGGAGCCGACGACAGCGAGCGAGAGTAGGGTGGCCGCAGGCAGCCATAAATATGCAGTGTGTGACTGCGTCGCACTCGCAGAGCCTCACAGCCTGAGTCAGTCCAGAGACTGTGTATCACTTTAGAAAAGGACTCATGTAGTCAATGCAATCTCAGGATTACAAAAAACTCCCAATAGAAAAAGCTTTATTGATACATATACAAAAGGGTATATCCAAAAATAGAAAAGTATAAAAACACACAATTCTTCGATATCAGGCAGTGAGTCCTCATAGAGCCAGAGACATAAGAACACTATCTGGTTTAACTTGGTAAGTGATTATTGCTTTGTGGGTATTAAATTTTTCAAGGCAACGGCACGTTTGTTTCGGGCTTTTGTAACACGTCCCAGCGTCTTCATCGCTGTTGGGAAGGTATTGTGTACGCCTGGTATGTTCAGGCGCCCCCAGCATATTACTTGTTGATTCTTACTTGGTTTTCCTCGCCTGATTGAGCCATACAGAGCTGGGTATCTTGGCCTGACGAAGGGCATATATAGTTACAAAAGCCCGAAACGAACATGTGTCGTTGCCTTGAAAAATGTAATACCCACAAAGCAATAATCACTTACCAAGTTAAACCAGATAGTGTTCTTATGTCTCTGGCTCTATGAGGACCCACTGCCTGATATCGAAGAATTGTGTGTTTTTATACTTTTCTATTTTTGGATATACCCTTTTGTATATGTATCAATAAAGCTTTTTCTATTGGGAGTTTTTTGTAATCCTGAGATTGCATTGACTACATGAGTCCTTTTCTAAAGTGATACACTAGCTATAGTGGGCAAGGCAGGCGCGGAGCTAGGGGGGGTCGGGGTAGGACAAGTGCCCCGGGGCGCCTGGTCCCCAAGGGCGCCCTCCGCCTGGCTGAGCTGCGGGGTTTTTTTTTTGGTTTTTTTTTGGGCGGGTGAGGGGAGCAGCGCAGAGAAGAGGGAGAGCTGTGCGGACGGTGGGGAAGGGGGGCCATATCCCCCCTCCTTCCCTCACCTTAGGTGCTCTCTCCCTCCCTCGCTGTCCCCTCCAATGTCCGGGTGGCTCTTGGCTGGCAGCGGCGGGCGGAACTCACCTCCGTCTCGCTCCAGCGCCGGGCGGAAGTTCGGGTGCGCAGCCGCTGCTCTGGTCTGGACCAGACCAGAGTAGTGGCAGATCCATCCGGCGCTGCGACGAGACGGAGGTAAGTTCCGCCCGCCGCTGCCAGCCACCCGGAGGGGACAGCGAGGAAGGGAGAGCAGCTCTTCTCTGCGCTGCTCCCCTCCTGCTGGGGAGGGGGACACCTGACCTGGCTACCTACTCTGGGCACATATACCCCTGGCTACCTACTCTGGGCACATATACCCCTGGCTACCTACTCTAGGCACATATACCCCTGGCTTCCTACTCTGGGCATATATACCCCTGGCTACCTACTCTGGGCACATATACCCCTGGCTACCTACTCTGGGCACATATACCCCTGCCTACATATACTGGGCATATACCCCTGGCTACCTACTTTGGGCACATATACCCCTGGCTACCTACTCTGGGCACATATACCCCTGGCTACCTACTCTGGGCACATATACCCCTGGCTACCTACTCTGGGCATATATACCCCTGGCTACCTACTCTGGGCACATATACCCCTGGCTACCTACTCTGGGCACATACCCCTGCCTACATATACTGGGCATATACCCCTGGCTACCTACTCTGGGCACATATACCCCTGGCTACCTACTCTGGGCACATATACCCCTGGCTACCTACTCTGGGCACATATACCCCTGGCTACCTACTCTTGGCACATATACCCCTGCCTACATATACTGGGCATATACCCCTGGCTACCTACTCTGGGCACATATACCCCTGGCTACCTACTCAGGGCACATATACCCCTGCCTACATATACTGGGCATATACCCCTGGCTACCTACTCTGGGCACATATACCCCTGGCTACCTACTCTGGGCACATATACCCCTGCCTACATATACTGGGCATATACCCCTGGCTACCTACTCTGGGCACATATACCCCTGGCTACCTCAGTGTTCTCCCCAGGCTCTTTTAGCCGGGTGCTCCACCCAGCTAGATTTGGTGACCACCCGGCTGTCATCAGCTCACCTCCTGACCTCCTTCTATGCTGTAAGCAGAGTTGCCCTGCATTTTCATCTCGCCCCACCCGGCTACTTTTTCATGCCACCCGGCTACTTTTTCATGCCACCCGGCTGGAAAAACATTCTGGGGAGATCACTGCTACCTACTCTGGGCACATATACCCCTGCCTACATATACTGGGCATATACCCCTGGCTACCTACTCTGGGCACATATACCCCTGGCTACCTACTCTGGGCACATATACCCCTGCCTACATATACTGGGCATATACCCCTGGCTACCTACTCTGGGCACATATACCCCTGGCTACCTACTCAGGGCACATATACCCCTGCCTACATATACTGGGCATATACCCCTGGCTACCTACTCTGGGCACATATACCCCTGGCTACCTACTCAGGGCACATATACCCCTGGCTACCTACTCTGGGCACATATACCCCTGGCTACCTACTCTGGGCATATATACCCCTGGCTACCTACTCTGGGCACATATACCCCTGGCTACCTACTCTGGGCACATATACCCCTGCCTACATATACTGGGCATATACCCCTGGCTACCTACTCTGGGCACATATACCCCTGGCTACCTACTCAGGGCACATATACCCCTGGCTACCTACTCTGGGCACATATTCCCCTGGCTACCTACTCTGGGCACATACCCCTGGCTACTTACTCTGGGCACATATACCCCTGCCTACATATACTGGGCATATACCCCTGGCTACCTACTCTGGGCACATATACCCCTGCCTACATATACTGGGCACATATACCCCTAACTACATATACTGGGTACATATACCCCTGGCTACATATACTGGGCATATATACCCCTGGCTACATATACTGGGCATATATACCCCTGGCCACATATACTGGGCATATACCCCTGGCTACATATACTGGGGACACATACCCCTGCCTACATATACTGGGCACATATACCCCTGGCTACCTGTTCTGTGGACATCTCTACCCCTGGCTACCTGTTCTGGGGACATCTATACTGCTGGCCACCTATTCTGGGGACACCTATAGACCTGGGGCTACCTATTTTTGGGGAAGCACTGCTGTCAGATTGAGTGTATTTTGGGGAACTGCTGCCAGGTGAGAGGTGTCTACCATATTAAGGGGGCATTCTGCCTATTTATGTGAAATGCTGTCTATTTATGTGCCTCATGACTGCTGAATTTGTCTTGTTGGGGGCCTCATGGTTACTGAATTTGTCTTGTTGGGGGCCTCATGATTTGTTGGGGGCCTCAAGATCGCTGAATTTGTCTTGTTAGGGGCCTCATGATTGCTGAATTTGTCTTGTTAGGGGCCTCATGATTGCTGAATTTGTCTTGTTGGGGGCCTCAGGATTGCTAAATTTGTCTTGTTGGGGGCCTCATGATTGCTGAGTTGGTCATGTTGAGGGCCTCATGTTTACTCATGATTGCGGAATTTGTCTTGATGGGGGGGCTCATGATTGCTGAATTTGTCTTGGAACATGCTGGAAGGTACATACTGAGGGAGGGTGGGTGAGCGTGAGCCTGCTAACCTCCATGTACATTTGAAGGGGCGTGACCAAATGTGGAGCACCCATAACCACGCCCACATTTGGTCACGACCCTTCACCTTAGGGGGCGCATTAATAGTCTTTGTCCCCGGGCGCTGAAAACCCTAGCTACGCCTCTGGGGCAAGGTGGACTGCCCCCAAAGAGGACTGTGTTTTGATCCTTCACAATATAAAGGACCTCACCCAACAACTTATTCCTTCAGTCCAGAGACTAGCAGACTCGCAGGCAGCCAAAGTCAGCCAGGAGCAAGCCCATGGAAGAGGGGTAGGATTGGGGTATCAACCGTGTGATTAGGTAGGACATGGGTGTGGTTATGTGGTTAGGCGCAGTTAATTTAACCACTTCTATAGGCGCCAGAGAAAATCTTGCACCCAGGTGCCAGGTACCCCAGGCTCACCCCTGGGTGGAACTACAAGTCCTATGAGGCATTGCAATACTTTGACAGCTCTAAGGCCCGGTTCACATTAGCGGCTGCTATCCGGAATCGCCGTGCCGGAGCCGGACCGCATGCGAACCGGACGAAACGGACGCACGGCATAGCAATGAAAGTCTATGCGACCGTTCACATGCGTCCGTTTCGTCCGGACCGGAGCCGGACCGGATCCGGACTCCGGCGTCCGTTCCAACATGCGCTATTTTTTGGTCCGGCTGACGTATCCGGACCGGAGCCGGAATGTTGCATCCGGCCAATGGAAACCAATGAGAACCGGAGAGCGCACAACACACTGGCTATAAAAACCGGATGTTGTACCTACCACACTTCCTATGTTGACTCTATGGTATGGTGGCCATTTTGGATGGGGACCACATGGCACCAGCGTTCACAGAGTGGAGCAGCAGTGACTTCATGCTGGAGCTCTTTGGCAGCAATATGGAGCAGGATCTGTCTGATAGCGAGGGGGTGAGGCCCTACACATCAGAAGACCTCATCCTACAGGTGCAGCAGGTACCAGCCCTGTGGGACAAGGGGGATGCGGACCACAGCAACATCAAAAAATGCAGAGGCCTGTGGAAAAAAATTGCCAAGCTGTATGTGGAGGACTTTGAGAACTTGAGCAAGAGACAGCAAGGCACAGAGGGTATGTTGACTAGAAGTTTTTGGGGGGGGGCTTGTGGTTTAAGCTTGTGATGTATTCAACTTTTGCTATGGATTTGTGTCACCCACGTGTTGCCCACCCACCCGTGGCCCACCCACCTGTACCCCACCTGTGATGTATCCCACCTGTGATGTATCCCACCCACCTGTGATGTATCACACCCACCTGTACCCCACCTGTGATGTATCCCACCTGTGATGTATCCCACCCACCAGTACCCCACCTGTGATGTATCCCACCCACCTCTACCCCACCTGTGATGTATCCCACCCACCTGTACCCCACCTGTGATGTATCCCACCTGTGATGTATCCCACCCACCAGTACCCCACCTGTGATGTATCCCACCCACCTCTACCCCACCTGTGATGTATCCCACCCACCTGTACCCCACCTGTGATGTATCCCACCTGTGATGTATCCCACCCACCTGTACCCCACCTGTGCTGTATCCCACCCACCTGTGATGTATCACACCCACCTGTACCCCACCTGTGATGTATCCCACCTGTGATGTATCCCACCTGTGGTGTATCCCACCTGTGATGTATCCCACCCACCTGTGATGTATCCCACCCACCTGTACCCCACCTGTGATGTATCCCACCTGTGATGTATCCCACCTGTGGTGTATCCCACCTGTGATGTATCCCACCCACCTGTGATGTATCCCACCCACCTGTACCCCACCTGTGATGTATCCCACCCACCTGTACCCCACCTGTGATGTATCCCACCCACCTCTACCCCACCTGTGATGTATCCCACCCACCTCTACCCCACATGTGATGTATCCCACCCACCTCTACCCCACCTGTGATGTATCCCACCCACCTCTACCCCACCTGTGATGTATCCCACCTGTGATGTATCCCACCCACCTGTACCCCACCTGTGATGTATCCCACCCACCTGTACCCCACCTGTGATGTATCCCACCCACCTCTACCCCACCTGTGATGTATCCCACCCACCTCTACCCCACCTGTGATGTATCCCACCTGTGATGTATCCCACCCACCTGTACCCCACCTGTGCTGTATCCCACCCACCTGTGCTGTATCCCACCCACCTGTGATGTATCCCACCCACCTGCGATGTACCCCACCTGTGCACATAAAACATACACAATGACCAATTATTATACATCAATTTATTGTAAAAAATTAATACATTTAAAATCACTCAAACTTGAAACTCCAAAATAAACACATTTCAACAAAACATATTAAAAACCAAACATTCACCCTCGTCCAGGTGGTGTGGTAAAATAAAGTCTCAGTTGGTCCCTGTTCCGCAGTGACACTACCCTTGGCCTGGTTGCATACCTCCGCAGGGGCATTAGTGGAAGCACATTCGGGGGTTCCGGAGTCTCTCTTTCCTCCTGCCGCACAAAGTTGTGGAGGATGCATGCTGCCTTCACCACGACAACTGCGTTGCCCGGTTTCAGCAGTATGGGCGTGTGGAACACCCTCCACTTTGACACCAGGATCCCAAATGTGCACTCCACCATTCTCCTTGCACGGCTCAACCGAGCATTGAAGTGTAGCTGGCTGGCATCAAGTCCCCTGTCTGGGTACGGACGCATTACATGGTCGGACAGGGCGAAGGCCTCGTCCCCCACAAACACATAGGGGTAGGCCGGTGCCCTTGTCCCAGGCCAGGGTCTGTCACGGGGGAGACGCAGTCTGCCTTCCTCCATCAGCCGGCAAAGGGTCGTACGCTGGAAAATTCCAGAGTCATTGGAACTACCGTACGACCCCACGTCCACGTACACAAACTTGTAGTCCGCATCTGCCACTGCCATTAGAACAATGCTGAAGTATTTTTTATAGTTGAAATAATGGCTGCCACTCCCCACAGGTTTCTGAAGCCGGATGTGTTTCCCATCCAGTGCGCCAACACAATTAGGAAACTTGCACTCGGTCCAGAAGCCCTGGGCGATCTCCTCCCATTTCGTGGTGTCCGGCACAGGCATGTATCTGGCCCTCAGTCGCGTCCAAAGGATCCTCGAAGTCCTCACGACGATGCCTGCCACCGTGCTCTTCCCAATACAAAATGTGACATGTAGCGATGTATATGTTTGTCCAGTTGCGATGTACCTACAAGAGAAATAATCGAAATCAATTTTTCATGTCGTTACAGGAGAAAGGTACAAGACAAGGTGGCGCAATATACGGGATGCATATGTGAAATGGCTACGGAAGAAAAAACTTGCCGAACGAAGTGGCAGTGGCGGGGGAAGGCGACAAAAAGACTACCAATTTGCCAAGCAATTGTCTTTCATCAATGCAAGCCTGGAACCTAGACTGTAAGTACCACTACTGTGGGCAGGAACTGAGAGCTCATTTACCATGACTTCGGCCATGTATTGCTATGGCCTCAATTCCCATGGCTAGCGAACTTTTCTCACAAGCTTTATCAAATGTTGGGTAGAAACGGGTGATAAAGTGTTTGCTAGTGTTTGCTAGCTCTGTGAATTGACGCCACATGCTGTTTGGCACACCAATAAATATTTTTTTTATCTACAGGACTGAAGACAATTTGGAGCAAGAGGAACCGATCCAGGAGTCACGGTTCAGCAGTGAGGAGAGCTTGGTGGATGATGACGTCGCCGATGTAACCTATTGCCCCGAGGCGAGGAGTAGGAGGAGGGAGTCCTTAATCACAACTCCGTCCTTTGATGATGACTTGGCAGAAGAGAGCTTGGATGTTGAGGTTGCAGGACCGAGTGTGGAAGAAGCTGAACCTCCACAATCGACCGCTATGGAAGCTCCAGGGGAACAAGAACAAAGTGAGGAGCACCGAGAGACTGCAGCACAACCAGCGCGCAGGGCAACCCCGACACAGGCCAGAGGACGGGAAGATGCTGCCACACCACCAGTGAGGACCACCACACCAGTGAGGCGTCGAGGTACCCTCCCCCCAACAAGGAGAGAGACAGAGTCCGAGATGTCCGGGGCTGTCTCCGGACTTCTCGGGATTCTTCAGAGCCACCAAACTCTCATAACCCGGCAGTTGCAAGATGAGGACAGGGGCCATATCATGGAGCAGTACAAGTCCCACATCACTACACTGCAATGTGAGCTCGACGTTGTACATGGGCACTACAGGGACGAGCTTAAAATGATGCATGAGATGCACAGAGGAGAAATCGACCAACTGCGTGCGCAGCATCATCAGTCGGTGGGCCAGCTGCAGAACATGATGCAGCAAATGCATCAACAAAGCAAGGAACTACTGAAATTGCAGGCACACCCGTGTTTTCACACTGTGATGTCTCTAATACCATATCTTGAAAAGGTGCCTTCACAAAACCTGATGGCGTGCCATTCCAATTTGCTGGAGGTGATTAAACAGCACATGGACACGCCATTATTGCAACCACCAATTTTTAGACCCCCACAACCAACAGCGGTGCCCACCTGGCAATCATCACAGATGTACACCGGCTACAGAGGCAGTCAATATGGGCCACCGCTGTCAGGGTCCAGCTCATCCACGACCAGCACCCAAGAGAGTCCAGATTTCCAGGCAGCAACTCCCACCTTTTCTAGTAGTGGTGCCGATACAATTTGAAAAAAAAAGTCAAATTGTTCCTGGACATGCTCCTCTGAATACCTCCGATCCTCGGAGGAAGGATACCATCACAGGGCTTTTTAACTTTTGGTTTTGCTGGACTTGAACTTTAGGGCCTGGTGTCCCCGAAAGACACTACCTGGGTCACAACCTTGTGCCTGTTGCACAGCACCTGTAGTCCTGCACCTGTGCCTTTGATTCCTCTTGTTCCTTACTTTGTTGATCCTAATCACTTGCACAAGACCCTTGGAGCCATGGGTGAAGGACACCTTGACTGGTCGGTGAGAGGCCTAGCCTTTTCACTGACCTGTGTCCTTCATCCATGGCTCAGAGGGTCCTGTGCCAGTGGTTAGGTTTTTGAAGCACTTCAATTTTAGGGCCTGGTGTCCCCGAAAGACACTACCTGGGTCACAACCTTGTGCCTGTTGCACAGCACCTGTAGTCCTGCACCTGTGCCTTTGATTCCTCTTGTTCCTTACTTTGTTGATCCTAATCACTTGCACAAGACCCTTGGAGCCATGGGTGAAGGACACCTTGACTGGTCGGTGAGAGGCCTAGCCTTTTCACTGCCCTGTGTCCTTCATCCATGGCTCAGAGGGTCATGTGCCAGTGGTTAGGTTTTTGAAGCACTTCAATTTTAGGGCCTGGTGTCCCCGAAAGACACTACCTGGGTCACAACCTTGTGCCTGTTGCACTGCACCTGTAGTCATGCACCTCTGCCATCGGTTCCTCTTGCTCCTCACTTTGTTCTTGTTCCTAACCACTTGCACAAGACCCTTGGAGCCATGGATGAAGGACACCTTGACTGGTC